>NW_027254444.1:102500-391910 GCF_044704955.1 Pristiophorus japonicus | reverse complement strand
AGGGGTGTGGGGTATATCAGTGTTGCAGTGAGGGGTGTGAGTCTATCAGTGTTACAGTGAGGGGTGTGGGGTATATCAATGTGACAGTGAGGGGTGTGGGGTATATCAGTGTTACAGTGAGGGGTGTGGGGTATATCAGTGTTACAGTGAGGGGTGTGGGGTATATCAGTGTTGCAGTGAGGGATGTGGGGTATATCAGTGTTACAGTGAGGGATGTGGGGTATATCAGTGTTACAGTGAGAGGTGTGGGGTATAACTGTGCTACAGTGAGGGGTGTGGGGTATATCAGTGTTACAGTGAGGGGTGTGGGGTATAACTGTGTTACAGTGAGGGGTATATCAGTGTTACAGTGAGGGGTGTGGGGTACATCAGTGTTACAGTGAGGGGTGTGGGGTATATCAGTGTTACAGTGAGGGGTGTGGGATATGTCAGTGTTACAGTGAGGGGTGTGGGGTATAACTGTGTTCCAGTGAGGGGTGTGGGGTATATCAGTGTTCCAGTGAGGGGTGTGGGGTATATCAGTGTTCCAATGAGGGGTGTGGGGTATATCAGTGTTCCAGTGAGGGGTGTGGGGTATATCAGTGTTCCAGTGAGGGGTGTGAGGTATGTCAGTGTTACAGTGAGGGGTATGGGGTATATCAGTGTTCCAGTGAGGGGTGTGGGGTATATCAGTGTTACAGTGAGGGGTGTGGGGTATATCAGTGTTCCAGTGAGGGGTGTGGGGTATATCAGTGTTACAGTGAGGGTTGTGGGGTATATCAGTGTTACAGTGAGTGGTGTGGGGTATATCATTGTTACAGTGAGCGGTGTGGGGTATATCATTGTTACAGTGAGCGGTGTGGGGTATATCAGTGTTACAGTGAGAGGTGTGGAGTATATCAGTGTTACAGTGAGGGGTGTGAGGTATGTCAGTGTTACAGTGAGGGGTGTGGGGTATAACTGTGTTCCAGTGAGGGATGTGGGGTATATCAGTGTTACAGTGAGGGGTGTGGGGTATATCAGTGTTACAGTGAGGGGTGTGAGGTATGTCAGTGTTACAGTGAGGGGTGTGGGGTATAACTGTGTTACAGTGAGGGGTGTGGGGTATAACTGTGTTCCAGTGAGGGGTGTGGGGTATATCATTGTTACAGTGAGGGGTGTGGGGTATATCAGTGTTCCAGTGAGGGGTGTGGGGTATATCATTGTTACAGTGAGGGGTGTGGGGTATATCAGTGTTACAGTGAGAGATGTGGGGTATATCATTGGGGGATGGGGGGGGGGGGCAGGGGAAGAAAGACGGGGGGGGGGGGGCAGGGGAAGAGAGACACAGGTGGCGGGGGGACATCGGAGGGGAGAGATGGAACTCGGGGAAGACAGATCACATTCTTCCAACCCCCTACAAGGGACATCGTTGGAGTGGAAAAAATCCAGAAGTCACGACACAATCGACCACAACTACAATCACCGGCCCCAGCCCGACAATCGGCCACAACTACAATCACCGGCCCCAGCCCGACAATCGGCCACAACTACAATCACCGGCCCCAGCCCGACAATCGACCACAACTACAATCACCGGCCCCAGCCCGACAATCGGCCACAACTACAATCACCGGCCATCGAATAATATCCGCTGATCAGAACAGCTAAGAATTTCCTCACCTTTCCATCTCCCGTTATTTTACCAACAAAATCGACAGGACATTTCTCCCGAGCACAGACCGCACGGAGAAACTCAGAGTCCTTCGAGCGCATGAGAAGAGCGTTCGTCTCCTGGTACTCCGCTCCCCACAGCTCCAGCACACTCAACGTCGGATCAGCCACCTACAAACACAGTGTGCACGGTCAGGGCAATGTCTGAACCCCTGAATCACACCCCGAGTCACAGTGAACAGTCAGGGAATGTCCCAATCCCCATACCCACCGAGTCACAGTGAGCAAGGTCAGGGAATGTCCCAATCCCCATAGCCCCCGAGTCACAGTGAGCACAGTCAGGGAATGTCCCAATCCCCATACCCCCCGAGTCACAGTGAGCAAGGTCAGGGAATGTCCCAATCCCCATAGCCCCCGAGTCACAGTGAGCACAGTCAGGGAATGTCCCAATCCCCATACCCACCGAGTCACAGTGAACACAGTCAGGGAATGTCCCAATCCCCATACCCACCGAGTCACAGTGAGCACAGTCAGGGAATGTCCCAATCCCCATACCCACCGAGTCACAGTGAGCAAGGTCAGGGAATGTCCCAATCCCCATACCCACCGAGTCACAGTGAGCAAGGTCAGGGAATGTCCCAATCCCCATACCCCCCGAGTCACAGTGAGCAAGGTCAGGGAATGTCCCAATCCCCATAGCCCCCGAGTCACAGTGAGCACAGTCAGGGAATGTCCCAATCCCCATACCCACCGAGTCACAGTGAGCAAGGTCAGGGAATGTCCCAATCCCCATAGCCCCCGAGTCACAGTGAGCACAGTCAGGGAATGTCCCAATCCTCATAGCCCCCGAGTCACAGTGAGCACGGTCAGGGAATGTCCCAATCCCCATACCCCCCAAGTCACAGTGAGCAAGGTCAGGGAATGTCCCAATCCCCACATCCCCGAGTCACAGTGAACAGTCAGGGAATGTCCCAATCCCCATACCCCCCAAGTCACAGTGAGCAAGGTCAGGGAATGTCCCAACCTCCATACCCCGCCGAGTCACAGTGAGTACAGTCAGGGAATGTCCCAATCCCCACACACCCAGAGTCACAGTGAGCAAAGTCATGGAATGTCCCAATCCCCATACCCCCCGAGTCACAGTGAGCACAGTCATGGAATGTCCCAATCCCCATACCCCCCGAGTCACAGTGAGCACAGTCGTGGAATGTCCCAATCCCCACACACCCCGAGTCACAGTGAGCACAGTCATGGAATGTCCCAATCCCCACACCCCCCGAGTCACAGTGAGCACAGTCAGGGAATGTCCCACACCCCCCGAGTCACAGTGAGCACAGTCAGGGAATGTTCCAATCCCCACAAACCCCGAGTCACAGTAAGCACAGTCATGGAATGTCCCAATCCCCATAGCCCCCGAGTCACAGTGAGCAAGGTCAGGGAATGTCCCACACCCCCCGAGTCACAGTGAGCACAGTCAGAGAATGTCCCAATCCCCACACACCCCGAGTCACAGTGAGCACAGTCAGGGAATGTCCCAATCCCCACACACCCAGAGTCACAGTGAGCAGAGTCATGGAATGTCCCAATCCCCACACCCCCCGAGTCACAGTGAGCAAGGTCAGGGAATGTCCCAATCCCCACACCCCCTGAGTCACAGTGAGCACAGTCAGGGAATGTCCCACACACCCCGAGTCACAGTGAGCACAGTCATGGAATGTCCCAATCCCCACATCCCCCGAGTCACAGTGAGTACAGTCAGGGAATGTCCCAATCCCCATACACCCCGAGTCACAGTGAGCACAGTCAGGGAATGTCTCAATCCCCATACACCCCGAGTCACAGTGAGCACAGTCAGGGAATGTCCCAATCCCCACACTCTCCGAGTCACAGTGAGCACAGTCAGGGAATGTCCCAATCCCCACATCCCCCGAGTCACAGTGAGCACAGTCAGGGAATGTCCCAATCCCCACAACCCCCAAGTCACAGTGAGCACTTCAGGGAATGTCCCAATCCCCATACACCCCGAGTCACAGTGAGCACAGTCAGGGAATGTCCCAATCCCCATACCTCCCGAGTCACAGTGAGCACAGTTAGGGAATGTCCCATCTCCTCCGAGTCACAGTGAGCAGTCAGGGAATGTTCCAATCCCCATACACCCAGAGTCACAGTGAGCACAGTCAGGGAATGTCCCAATCCCCACAACCCCCCGAGTCACAGTGAGCACAGTCAGGGAATGTCCCAATCCCCACACCCAGAGTCACAGTGAGCACGGTCAGGGAATGTCCCAATCCCCAAACCCCCGAGTCACAGTGAGCACGGTCAGGGAAAGTTCGAGGTGTGTCGCAAGACGGGAGTTCGAGGTCTGTGGAGAGACGGGAGTTCGAGGTGTGCGAAGAGACGGAGTTCGAGGTGCGTGGAGACGAGGAGTTCGAGGTGCGTGGAGAGACGGCAGTTCGAGGTGTGTGAACAGGGGGAGTTCGAAGTGTGTGGAGAGACAGCAGTTCGAGGTGTGTGGAGAGACGGGAGTTCGAGGTGTGTGAACAGGGGGAGTTCGAGGTGTGTGGAGAGACGGCAGTTCGAGGTGTGTGGAGAGACGGGAGTTCGAAGTGTGTGGAGAGACGGGAGTTCGAGGTGTGTGGAGAGACGGGAGTTCGAGGTGTGTGGAGAGGGGGAGTTCAAGGTGTGCGGAGAGACTGGAGTTCGAGGTGTGCGGAGAGACGGGAGTTCGAGGTGTGCGGAGAGACGGGAGTTCGAGGTGTGCGGAGAGGGGGAGTTCGAGGTGTGTGGAGAGACGGGAGTTCGAGGTGCGTGGAGAGACGGGAGTTCGAGGTGCGTGGAGACGAGGAGTTCGAGGTGCGTGGAGAGACGGGAGTTCGAGGTGTGTGGACAGGGGGAGATCGAGGTGTGTGCAGAGACGGGAGTTCGAGGTGTATGGACAGGGGGAGTTCGAGGTGTGTGGGGAGACGTGAGTTCGAGGTGTGTGGAGATGCGGGAGTTCGACGTGTGTGGGCAGACGGGAGTTCGAGGTGTGTGGGGAGACGGGAGTTCGAGGTGTGTGGAGAGGCGGGAGTTCGAGGTGTGTGGAGAGGCGGGAGTTCGAGGTGTGTGGAGATGCGGGAGTTCGACGTGTGTGGAGAGACGGGAGTTCGAGGTGTGTGGAGAGACGGGAGTTCGAGGTGTGTGGAGAGACGGGAGTTCGAGGTGTGTGGAGAGACGGGAGTTCGAGGTGTGTGGAGAGACGGGAATTCGAGGTGTGTGGAGAGACGGGAGTTCGAGGTGTGTGGAGAGACGGGAGTTCGAGGTGTGTGGAGAGACGGGAGTTCGAGGTGTGTGGAGAAACGGGAGTTCGAGGTGTGTGGAGAGACGGGAGTTCGAGGTGTGTGGAGAGATGGGAGTTCGAGGTGTGTGAAGAGGGGGAGTTCGAGGTGTGTGGAGAGACGGGAGGGGGAGTTCGAGGTGTGTGGAGAGACGGGAGTTCGAGGTGTGTGGAGAGGCGGGAGTTCGAGGTGTGTGGACAGGGGGAGTTCGAGGTGTGTGGAGAGACGGGAGTTCGAGGTGTGTGGAGAGACGGGAGTTCGAGGTGTGCGGAGAGACGGGAGTTCGAGGTGTGCGGAGAGACGGGAGTTCGAGGTGTGCGGAGAGATGGGAGTTCGAGGTGTGTGGAGAGGGGGAGTTCGAGGTGTGTGGAGAGGGGGAGTTCGAGGTGTGTGGAGAGACGGGAGTTCGAGGTGTGCGGAGAGATGGGAGTTCGAGGTGTGTGGAGAGATGGGAGTTCGAGGTGTGTGGACAGGGGGAAATCGAGGTGTGTGCAGAGACGGGAGTTCGAGGTGTGTGGACAGGGGGAGTTCGAAGTGTGTGGGGAGACGGGAGTTCGAGGTGTGTGGAGAGACGTGAGATCGAGGTCTGTGGAGAGACGGGAGTTCGAGGTGTGTGCAGAGACGGGAGTTCGAGGTGTGTGGAGAGACGGGAGTTCGAGGTGTGTGGAGAGACGGGAGTTCGAGGTGTGTGGAGAGATGGGAGTTCGAGGTGTGTGGACAGGGGGAAATCGAGGTGTGTGCAGAGACGGGAGTTCGAGGTGTGTGGACAGGGGGAGTTCGAGGTGTGTGGGGAGACGGGAGTTCGAGGTGTGTGGGGAGACGGGAGTTCGAGGTGTGTGGGGAGAGGGGAGTTCGAGGTGTGTCGGGAGACGGGAGTTCGAGGTGTGCGGATAGACGGGAGTTCGGGGTGTGCGGAGAGACGGGAGTTCGAGGTCTGTGGAGAGGCGGGAGTTCGAGGTGTGTGGAGAGACGGGAGTTCGAGCTGTGTGGAGAGACGGGAGTTCGAGGTGTGTGGACAGGGGGAGATCGAGGTGTGTGCAGAGACGGGAGTTCGAGGTGTGTGGACAGGGGGAGTTCGAGGTCTGTGGAGAGGCGGGAGTTCGAGGTGTGTGGAGAGACGTGAGATCGAGGTCTGTGGAGAGGCGGGAGTTCGAGGTCTGTGGAGAGGCGGGAGTTCGAGGTGTGTGGAGATGCGGGAGTTCGAGGTGTGTGGAGAGACGGGAGTTCGAGGTGTGTGGAGAGATGGAAGTTCGAGGTGTGTGGAGAGGGGGAGTTCGAGGTGTGTGGAGAGGGGGAGATCGAGGTGTGTGGAGAGACGGGAGTTCGAGGTGTGAGGAGAGGCGGGAGTTCGAGGTGTGTAGAGAGACGGGAGTTCAAGGTGTGTGGAGAGACAGGAGTTCGAGGTGTGTGCAGAGACGGGAGTTCGAAGTGTGTGGAGAGACGGGAGTTCGAGGTGTGTGGAGAGACGGGAGTTCGAGGTGTGTGGAGAGACGGGAGTTCGAGGTGTGTGGAGACGAGGAGTTCGAGGTGTGTGGGGAGACGGTAATTCCTGGTGTGTGAGGAGAGGGGAATTCCTGGTGTGTGGGGAGACGGGAGTTCGAGGTGTGCGGAGAGACGGGAGTTCGAGGTGTGTGGAGAGACGGGAGTTCGAGATGTATGGAGAGACGGGAGTTCGAGGTGTGTGGAGAGACGGGAGTTCGAGGTGTGTGAAGAGGGGGAGTTCGAGGTGTGTTGAGAGGGGGAGTTCGAGGTGTGTGGAGCGACGGGAGTTCGAGGTGTGTGGGGAGACGGGAGTTCGAGGTGTGTGGAGAGGGGGAGTTCGAGGTGTGTGGAGAGACGGGAATTCCAGGTGTGTGGAGAGACGGGAGTTCGAGGTGTGTGGAGAGACGGGAGTTCGAGGTGTGCGGAGAGATGGGAGTTCGAGGTGTGCGTAGAGACGGGAGTTCGAGGTGTGTGGATAGACGGGAGTTCGGGGTGTGCGGAGAGACGGGAGTTCGAGGTGTGTGGAGAGACGGGAGTTCGAGGTGTGTGGAGAGACGGGAGTTCGAGGTGTGTGGGGAGACGGGAGTTCGAGGTGTGTGGGGAGAGGGGAGTTCGAGGTGTGTCGGGAGACGGGAGTTCGAGGTGTGCGGATAGACGGGAGTTCGGGGTGTGCGGAGAGACGGGAGTTCGAGGTCTGTGGAGAGGCGGGAGTTCGAGGTGTGTGGAGAGACGGGAGTTCGAGCTGTGTGGAGAGACGGGAGTTCGAGGTGTGTGGACAGGGGGAGATCGAGGTGTGTGCAGAGACGGGAGTTCGAGGTGTGTGGACAGGGGGAGTTCGAGGTCTGTGGAGAGGCGGGAGTTCGAGGTGTGTGGAGAGACGTGAGATCGAGGTCTGTGGAGAGGCGGGAGTTCGAGGTCTGTGGAGAGGCGGGAGTTCGAGGTGTGTGGAGATGCGGGAGTTCGAGGTGTGTGGAGAGACGGGAGTTCGAGGTGTGTGGAGAGATGGAAGTTCGAGGTGTGTGGAGAGGGGGAGTTCGAGGTGTGTGGAGAGGGGGAGATCGAGGTGTGTGGAGAGACGGGAGTTCGAGGTGTGAGGAGAGGCGGGAGTTCGAGGTGTGTAGAGAGACAGGAGTTCGAGGTGTGTGCAGAGACGGGAGTTCGAGGTGTGTGGAGAGACGGGAGTTCGAGGTGTGTGGAGAGACGGGAGTTCGAGGTGTGTGGAGAGACGGGAGTTCGAGGTGTGTGGAGACGAGGAGTTCGAGGTGTGTGGGGAGACGGTAATTCCTGGTGTGTGAGGAGAGGGGAATTCCTGGTGTGTGGGGAGACGGGAGTTCGAGGTGTGCGGAGAGACGGGAGTTCGAGGTGTGTGGAGAGACGGGAGTTCGAGATGTATGGAGAGACGGGAGTTCGAGGTGTGTGGAGAGACGGGAGTTCGAGGTGTGTGAAGAGGGGGAGTTCGAGGTGTGTTGAGAGGGGGAGTTCGAGGTGTGTGGAGCGACGGGAGTTCGAGGTGTGTGGGGAGACGGGAGTTCGAGGTGTGTGGAGAGGGGGAGTTCGAGGTGTGTGGAGAGACGGGAATTCCAGGTGTGTGGAGAGACGGGAGTTCGAGGTGTGTGGAGAGACGGGAGTTCGAGGTGTGCGGAGAGATGGGAGTTCGAGGTGTGCGTAGAGACGGGAGTTCGAGGTGTGTGGATAGACGGGAGTTCGGGGTGTGTGGGGAGACGGGAGTTCGAGGTGTCTGGGGAGACGGGAGTTCGAGCTGTGTGGAGAGACGGGAGTTCGAGGTGTGTGGCGAGACGGGAGTTCGAGGTGTGTGGAGAGACGGGAGTTCGAGGTGTGTGGAGAGACGGGAGTTCGAGGTGTGTGGAGAGACGGGAGTTCGAGGTGTGTGGAGACAAGGAGTTCGAGGTGTGTGGGAAGACGGGAATTCCTGGTGTGTGAGGAGAGGGGAATTCCTGGTGTGTGGTGAGACGGGAATTCCAGGTGTGCGGAGAGACGGGAGTTCGAGGTGTGCGGAGAGACGGGAGTTCGAGGTGTGCGGAGAGACGGGAGTTCGAGGTGTGCGGAGAGACGGGAGTTCGAGGTGTGTGGAGAGGCGGGAGTTCGAGGTGTGTGGAGAGGCGGGAGTTCGAGGTGTGTGGAGAGGCGGGAGTTCGAGGTGTGTGGAGAGACGGGAGTTCGAGGTGTGTGGAGAGGCGGGAGTTCGAGGTGTGTGGAGAGACGGGAGTTCGAGGTGTGTGGAGTGACGGGAGTTCGGGGTGTGTGGAGAGACGGGAGTTCGAGGTGTGTGGAGAGACGGGAGTTCGAGGTGTGTGGAGAGAGGGGAGTTCGAGGTGTGTGGAGAGAGGGGAGTTCGAGGTGTGTGGAGAGACGGGAGTTCGAGGTGTGTGGAGAGACGGGAGTTCGATGTGTGTGGAGAGACGGGAGTTCGAGGTGTGTGGAGAGACGGGAGTTCGAGGTGTGTGGAGAGGGGGAGTTCGAGGTGTGTGGAGAGACGGGAGTTCGAGGTGTGTGGAGAGACCGGAGTTCGAGGTATGTGGAGAGGGGGAGCTCGAGGTGTGTGGAGAGGGGGAGGTCGAGGTGTGTGGAGAGGGGGAGTTCGAGGTGTGTGGAGAGACAGGAGTTCGAGGTGTGTGGAGAGACGGGAGTTCGAGTTGTGTGGAGAGACGGGAGTTCGATGTGTGTGGAGAGACGGGAGTTCGAGGTGTGTGGAGAGACGGGAGTTCGAGGTGTGTGGAGAGGGGGAGTTCGAGGTGTGTGGAGAGACGGGAGTTCGAGGTGTGTGGAGAGACCGGAGTTCGAGGTTTGTGGAGAGGGGGAGCTCGAGGTGTGTGGAGAGGGGGAGGACGAGGTGTGTGGAGAGGGGGAGTTCGAGGTGTGTGGAGAGACAGGAGTTCGAGGTGTGTGGAGAGACCGGAGTTCGAGGTGTGTGGAGAGACGGGAGTTCGAGGTGTGTGGAGAGACGGGAGTACGAGGTGTGTGGAGAGACGGGAGTACGAGGTGTGTGGAGAGACGGGAGTTCGAGGTGTGTGGAGAGACGGGAGTTCGAGGTGTGTGGAGAGACGCGAGTTCGAGGTGTGTGGAGAGACGGGAGTTCGAGGTGTGTGGAGAGACGGGAGTTCGAGGTGTGTGGAGAGACGGGAGTTCGAGGTGTTTGCAGAGGCGGGAGTTCGAGGTGTGTGGAGAGGGGGAGTTCGAGGTGTGTGGGGAGACGGGAGTTCGAGGTGTGTGGAGAGACGGGAGTTCGAGGTGTGTGCAGAGACGGGAGTTCGAGGTGTGTGGAGAGGGGGAGTTCGAGGTGTGTGGAGAGACAGGAGTTCGAGGTGTGTGGAGAGACGGGAATTCGAGGTGTGTGGGGAGACGGGAGTTCGAGATGTGTGGAGAGGGGGAGTTCGAGGTGTGTGGAGAGACAAGAGTTCGAGGTGTGTGGAGAGACGGGAGTTCGAGGTGTGTGGGGAGACGGGAGTTCGAGGTGTGTGGGGAGACGGGAGTTCGAGGTGTGTGGGGAGACGGGAGTTCGAGGTGTGTGGGGAGACGGGAGTTCGAGGTGTGTGGACATGGGGAGTTCGAGGTGCGTGGAGAGACGGGAGTTCGAGGTGTGTGGACATGGGGAGTTCGAGGTGTGTGGAGAGACAGGAGTTCGAGGTGCGTGGAGAGACGGGAGTTCGAGGTGTGTGGAGAGACGGGAGTTCGAGGTGTGTGGAGAGACGGGAGTTCGAGGTGTGTGGAGAGATGGGAGTTCGAGGTGTGTGGACGGGGGAGTTCGAGGTGTGTGGAGAGACGGGAGTTCGAGGTGTGTGGACGGGGGAGTTCGAAGTGTGTGGGGAGACGGGAGTTCGAGGTGTGTGGAGAGACGGGAGTTCGAGGTGTGTGGAGAGACGGGAGTTCGAGGTGTGTGGAGAGACGGGAGTTCGAGGTCTGTGGAGAGACGGCAGTTCGAGGTGTGTGGAGAGACGGGAGTTCGAGGTGTGAGGAGAGACGGCAGTTCGAGGTGTGTGGAGAGGCGGGAGTTCGAGGTGTGTGGAGAGGCGGGAGTTCGAGGTGTGTGGAGAGGCGGGAGTTCGAGCTGTGTGGAGAGACGGGAGTTCGAGGTGTGTGGAGAGGCGGGAATTCGAGGTGTGTGAAGAGGGGGAGTTCGAGGTGTGTGGAGAGACGTCAGTTCGAGGTGTGTGGTGAGACATGAGTTCGAGGTGTGTGGAGGCGGGAGTTGAGGTGCGTGGAGAGACGGGAGTTCGAGGTGTGTGGACATGGGGAGTTCGAGGTGTGTGGAGGCGGGAGTAGAGGTGCGTGGAGAGACGGGAGTTCGAGGTGTGTGGAGAGACGGGAGTTCGAGGTGTGTGGACATGGGGAGTTCGAGGTGCGTGGAGAGACGGGAGTTCGAGGTGTGTGGACATGGGGAGTTCGAGGTGCGTGGAGAGACGGGAGTTCGAGGTGTGTGGACATGGGGAGTTCGAGGTGTGTGGGGAGACGGGAGTTCGAGGTGTGTGGGGAGACGGGAGTTCGAGGTGTGTGGGGAGACGGGAGTTCGAGGTGTGTGGACATGGGGAGTTCGAGGTGCGTGGAGAGACGGGAGTTCGAGGTGTGTGGACATGGGGAGTTCGAGGTGCGTGGAGAGACGGGAGTTCGAGGTGTGTGGAGAGACGGGAGTTCGAGGTGTGTGGAGAGACGGGAGTTCGAGGTGTGTGGAGAGACGGGAGTTCGAGGTGTGTGGAGAGACGGGAGTTCGAGGTGTGAGGAGAGACGGCAGTTCGAGGTGTGTGGAGAGGCGGGAGTTCGAGGTGTGTGGAGAGGCGGGAGTTCGAGGTGTGTGGAGAGGCGGGAGTTCGAGCTGTGTGGAGAGACGGGAGTTCGAGGTGTGTGGAGAGGCGGGAATTCGAGGTGTGTGAAGAGGGGGAGTTCGAGGTGTGTGGAGAGACGTCAGTTCGAGGTGTGTGGTGAGACATGAGTTCGAGGTGTGTGGAGGCGGGAGTTGAGGTGCGTGGAGAGACGGGAGTTCGAGGTGTGTGGACATGGGGAGTTCGAGGTGTGTGGAGGCGGGAGTAGAGGTGCGTGGAGAGACGGGAGTTCGAGGTGTGTGGAGAGACGGGAGTTCGAGGTGTGTGGACATGGGGAGTTCGAGGTGCGTGGAGAGACGGGAGTTCGAGGTGTGTGGACATGGGGAGTTCGAGGTGCGTGGAGAGACGGGAGTTCGAGGTGTGTGGACATGGGGAGTTCGAGGTGTGCGGAGAGACGGGAGTTCGAGGTGTGTGGAGAGACGGGAGTTCGAGGTGTGTGGAGAGACGTCAGTTCGAGGTGTGTGGAGAGACGTCAGTTCGAGGTGTGTGGACATGGGGAGTTCGAGGTGCGTGGACATGGGGAGTTCGAGGTGCGTGGAGAGACGGGAGTTCGAGGTGTGTGGACATGGGGAGTTCGAGGTGTGTGGAGAGACGGGAGTTCGAGGTGTGTGGAGAGGCGGGAGTTCGAGTTGTGTGGAGAGGGGGAGTTCGAGGTGTGTGGAGAGACGGGAGTTCGAGTTGTGTGGAGAGGCGGCAGTTCGAGGTGTGTGGAGAGACGGCAGTTTGAGGTGTGTGGAGAGACGGGAGTTCGAGGTGTGAGGAGAGACGGCAGTTCGAGGTGTGTGGAGAGGCGGGAGTTCGAGGTGTGTGGAGAGGCGGGAGTTCGAGGTGTGTGGAGAGGCGGGAGTTCGAGCTGTGTGGAGAGGCGGGAGTTCGAGCTGTGTGGAGAGACGGGAGTTCGAGGTGTGTGGAGAGGCGGGAATTCGAGGTGTGTGAAGAGGGGGAGTTCGAGGTGTGTGGAGAGACGTCAGTTCGAGGTGTGTGGTGAGACATGAGTTCGAGGTGTGTGGAGGCGGGAGTTGAGGTGCGTGGAGAGACGGGAGTTCGAGGTGTGTGGACATGGGGAGTTCGAGGTGTGTGGAGGCGGGAGTAGAGGTGCGTGGAGAGACGGGAGTTCGAGGTGCGTGGAGAGACGGGAGTTCGAGGTGTGTGGACATGGGGAGTTCGAGGTGCGTGGAGAGACGGGAGTTCGAGGTGTGTGGACATGGGGAGTTCGAGGTGCGTGGAGAGACGGGAGTTCGAGGTGTGTGGACATGGGGAGTTCGAGGTGTGCGGAGAGACGGGAGTTCGAGGTGTGTGGAGAGACGGGAGTTCGAGGTGTGTGGAGAGACGTCAGTTCGAGGTGTGTGGAGAGACGTCAGTTCGAGGTGTGTGGACATGGGGAGTTCGACGTGCGTGGACATGGGGAGTTCGAGGTGCGTGGAGAGACGGGAGTTCGAGGTGTGTGGACATGGGGAGTTCGAGGTGTGTGGAGAGACGGGAGCTCGAGGTGTGTGGAGAGGCGGGAGTTCGAGTTGTGTGGAGAGGGGGAGTTCGAGGTGTGTGGAGAGACGGGAGTTCGAGGTGTGTGGAGAGACGGGAGTTCGAGTTGTGTGGAGAGGCGGCAGTTCGAGGTGTGTGGAGAGACAGGAGTTCGAGGTGTGTGGAGAGACAGGAGTTCGAGGTGTGTGGAGAGACGGGAGTTCGAGGTGTGTGGAGAGACGGGAGTTCGAGGTGTGTGGAGAGACGGGAGTTCGAGCTGTGTGGAGAGACGGGAGTTCGAGGTGTGTGGAGAGACGGGAGTTCGAGGTGTGTGGAGAGACGGGAGTTCGAGGTGTGTGGAGAGGCGGGAATTCGAGGTGTGTGAAGAGGGGGAGTTCGAGGTGTGTGGAGAGACGTCAGTTCGAGGTGTGTGGTGAGACATGAGTTCGAGGTGTGTGGAGGCGGGAGTTGAGGTGCGTGGAGAGACGGGAGTTCGAGGTGTGTGGACATGGGGAGTTCGAGGTGTGTGGAGGCGGGAGTAGAGGTGCGTGGAGAGACGGGAGTTCGAGGTGTGTGGAGAGACGGGAGTTCGAGGTGTGTGGACATGGGGAGTTCGAGGTGCGTGGAGAGACTGGAGTTCGAGGTGTGTGGACATGGGGAGTTCGAGGTGCGTGGAGAGACGGGAGTTCGAGGTGTGTGGACATGGGGAGTTCGAGGTGTGCGGAGAGACGGGAGTTCGAGGTGTGTGGAGAGACGGGAGTTCGAGGTGTGTGGAGAGACGTCAGTTCGAGGTGTGTGGAGAGACGTCAGTTCGAGGTGTGTGGACATGGGGAGTTCGAGGTGCGTGGACATGGGGAGTTCGAGGTGCGTGGAGAGACGGGAGTTCGAGGTGTGTGGACATGGGGAGTTCGAGGTGTGTGGAGAGACGGGAGTTCGAGGTGTGTGGAGAGGCGGGAGTTCGAGTTGTGTGGAGAGGGGGAGTTCGAGGTGTGTGGAGAGACGGGAGTTCGAGTTGTGTGGAGAGGCGGCAGTTCGAGGTGTGTGGAGAGACGGCAGTTTGAGGTGTGTGGAGAGACGGGAGTTCGAGGTGTGAGGAGAGACGGCAGTTCGAGGTGTGTGGAGAGGCGGGAGTTCGAGGTGTGTGGAGAGGCGGGAGTTCGAGGTGTGTGGAGAGGCGGGAGTTCGAGCTGTGTGGAGAGGCGGGAGTTCGAGCTGTGTGGAGAGACGGGAGTTCGAGGTGTGTGGAGAGGCGGGAATTCGAGGTGTGTGAAGAGGGGGAGTTCGAGGTGTGTGGAGAGACGTCAGTTCGAGGTGTGTGGTGAGACATGAGTTCGAGGTGTGTGGAGGCGGGAGTTGAGGTGCGTGGAGAGACGGGAGTTCGAGGTGTGTGGACATGGGGAGTTCGAGGTGTGTGGAGGCGGGAGTAGAGGTGCGTGGAGAGACGGGAGTTCGAGGTGTGTGGAGAGACGGGAGTTCGAGGTGTGTGGACATGGGGAGTTCGAGGTGCGTGGAGAGACGGGAGTTCGAGGTGTGTGGACATGGGGAGTTCGAGGTGCGTGGAGAGACGGGAGTTCGAGGTGTGTGGACATGGGGAGTTCGAGGTGTGCGGAGAGACGGGAGTTCGAGGTGTGTGGAGAGACGGGAGTTCGAGGTGTGTGGAGAGACGTCAGTTCGAGGTGTGTGGAGAGACGTCAGTTCGAGGTGTGTGGACATGGGGAGTTCGACGTGCGTGGACATGGGGAGTTCGAGGTGCGTGGAGAGACGGGAGTTCGAGGTGTGTGGACATGGGGAGTTCGAGGTGTGTGGAGAGACGGGAGCTCGAGGTGTGTGGAGAGGCGGGAGTTCGAGTTGTGTGGAGAGGGGGAGTTCGAGGTGTGTGGAGAGACGGGAGTTCGAGGTGTGTGGAGAGACGGGAGTTCGAGTTGTGTGGAGAGGCGGCAGTTCGAGGTGTGTGGAGAGACAGGAGTTCGAGGTGTGTGGAGAGACAGGAGTTCGAGGTGTGTGGAGAGACGGGAGTTCGAGGTGTGTGGAGAGACGGGAGTTCGAGGTGTGTGGAGAGACGGGAGTTCGAGCTGTGTGGAGAGACGGGAGTTCGAGGTGTGTGGAGAGACGGGAGTTCGAGGTGTGTGGAGAGACGGGAGTTCGAGGTGTGTGGAGAGACGGGAGTTCGAGGTGTGTGGAGAGACGGGAGTTCGAGGTGTGTGGACAGGGGGAGTTCGAGGTGTGTGGACAGGGGGAGTTCGAGGTGTGTGCAGAGACGGAAGTTCGAGGTGTGTGCAGAGACGGAAGTTCGAGGTGTGTGGAGAGACGGAAGTTCGAGGTGTGTGGAGAGGGGGAGTTCGAGGTGTGTGGAGAGACGGGAGTTCGAGGTGTGTGGAGAGACGGGAGTTCGAGGTGTGTGGAGAGACGGGAGTTCGAGGAGTGGAGTGACGGGAGTTCGAGGTGTGTGGAGAGACGGGAGTTCGAGGTGTGTGGAGAGACGGGAGTTCGAGGTGTGTGGAGAGACGGGAGTTCGAGGTGTGTGGAGAGACGGGAGTTCGAGGTGTGTGGAGAGACGGGAGTTCGAGGTGTGTGGAGAGAGGGGAGTTCGAGGTGTGTGGAGAGACGGGAGTTCGAGGTGTGTGGAGAGACGGGAGTTCGAGGTGTGTGGAGAGACGGGAGTTCGAGGTGTGTGGAGAGACGGGAGTTCGAGGTGTGTGGAGAGACGGGAGTTCGAGGTGTGTGGAGAGACGGGAGTTCGAGGTGTGTGGAGAGACGGGAGTTCGAGGTGTGTGGAGAGACGGGAGTTCGAGGTGTGTGGAGAGACGGGAGTTCGAGGTGTGTGGAGAGACGGGAGTTCGAGGTGTGTGGAGAGACGGGAGTTCGAGGTGTGTGGAGAGATGGGAGTTCGAGGTGTGTAGACGGGGGAGTTCGAGGTGTGTGGAGAGACGGGAGTTCGAGGTGTGTGGACGAGGGAGTTCGAAGTGTGTGGGGAGACGGGAGATCGAGGTGTGTGGAGAGACGGGAGTTCGAGGCGTGTGGAGAGACGGGAGTTCGAGGTGTGTGGAGAGACGGGAGTTCGAGGTGTGTGGAGAGACGGGAGTTCGAGGTGTGTGGAGAGACGGGAGTTTGAGGTGTGTGGAGAGACGGGAGTTCGAGGTGTGAGGAGAGACGGGAGTTCGAGGTGTGTGGAGAGGCGGGAGTTCGAGGTGTGTGGAGAGGCGGGAGTTCGAGGTGTGTGGAGAGGCGGGAGTTCGAGGTGTGTGGAGAGACGGGAGTTCGAGGTGTGTGGAGAGGCGGGAATTCGAGGTGTGTGGAGAGACGGGAGTTCGGGGTGTGTGGAGTGACGGCAGTTCGGGGTGTGTGGAGAGACGGGAGTTCGAGGTGTGTGGAGAGACGGGAGTTCGAGGTGTGTGGAGAGAGGGGAGTTCGAGGTGTGTGGAGAGAGGGGAGTTCGAGGTGTGTGGAGAGACGGGAGTTCGAGGTGTGTGGAGAGACGGGAGTTCGAGGTGTGTGGAGAGACGGGAGTTCGAGCTGTGTGGAGAGACGGGAGTTCGAGGTGTGTGGAGAGACGGGAGTTCGAGGTGTGTGGAGAGACGGGAGTTCGAGGTGTGTGGAGAGACGGGAGTTCGAGGTGTGTGGAGAGACGGGAGTTCGAGGTGTGTGGACAGGGGGAGTTCGAGGTGTGTGGACAGGGGGAGTTCGAGGTGTGTGCAGAGACGGAAGTTCGAGGTGTGTGCAGAGACGGAAGTTCGAGGTGTGTGGAGAGACGGAAGTTCGAGGTGTGTGGAGAGGGGGAGTTCGAGGTGTGTGGAGAGACGGGAGTTCGAGGTGTGTGGAGAGACGGGAGTTCGAGGTGTGTGGAGAGACGGGAGTTCGAGGTGTGTGGAGTGACGGGAGTTCGAGGTGTGTGGAGAGACGGGAGTTCGAGGTGTGTGGAGTGACGGGAGTTCGAGGTGTGTGGAGAGACGGGAGTTCGAGGTGTGTGGAGAGACGGGAGTTCGAGGTGTGTGGAGAGACGGGAGTTCGAGGTGTGTGGAGAGACGGGAGTTCGAGGTGTGTGGAGAGACGGGAGTTCGAGGTGTGTGGAGAGACGGGATTTCGAGGTGTGTGGAGAGACGGGAGTTCGAGGTGTGTGGAGTGACGGGAGTTCGGGGTGTGTGGAGAGACGGGAGTTCGAGGTGTGTGGAGAGACGGGAGTTCGAGGTGTGTGGAGAGAGGGGAGTTCGAGGTGTGTGGAGAGACGGGAGTTCGAGGTGTGTGGAGAGACGGGAGTTCGAGGTGTGTGGAGAGACGGGAGTTCGAGGTGTGTGGAGAGACGGGAGTTCGAGGTGTGTGGAGAGACGGGAGTTCGAGGTGTGTGGAGAGACGGGAGTTCGAGGTGTGTGGAGAGACGGGAGTTCGAGGTGTGTGGAGAGACGGGAGTTCGAGGTGTGTGGAGAGACGGGAGTTCGAGGTGTGTGGAGAGACGGGAGTTCGAGGTGTGTGGAGAGACGGGAGTTCGAGGTGTGTGGAGAGATGGGAGTTCGAGGTGTGTAGACGGGGGAGTTCGAGGTGTGTGGAGAGACGGGAGTTCGAGGTGTGTGGACGAGGGAGTTCGAAGTGTGTGGGGAGACGGGAGTTCGAGGTGTGTGGAGAGACGGGAGTTCGAGGTGTGTGGAGAGACGGGAGTTCGAGGTGTGTGGAGAGACGGGAGTTCGAGGTGTGTGGAGAGACGGGAGTTCGAGGTGTGTGGAGAGACGGGAGTTTGAGGTGTGTGGAGAGACGGGAGTTCGAGGTGTGAGGAGAGACGGGAGTTCGAGGTGTGTGGAGAGGCGGGAGTTCGAGGTGTGTGGAGAGGCGGGAGTTCGAGGTGTGTGGAGAGGCGGGAGTTCGAGGTGTGTGGAGAGACGGGAGTTCGAGGTGTGTGGAGAGGCGGGAATTCGAGGTGTGTGGAGTGACGGGAGTTCGGGGTGTGTGGAGAGACGGGAGTTCGGGGTGTGTGGAGAGACGGGAGTTCGAGGTGTGTGGAGTTACGGGAGTTCGGGGTGTGTGGAGAGACGGGAGTTCGAGGTGTGTGGAGAGACGGGAGTTCGAGGTGTGTGGAGAGACAGGAGTTCGAGGTGTGTGGAGAGACAGGAGTTCGAGGTGTGTGGAGAGACGGGAGTTCGAGGTGTGTGGAGAGACGGGAGTTCGAGGTGTGTGGAGAGACGGGAGTTCGAGCTGTGTGGAGAGACGGGAGTTCGAGGTGTGTGGAGAGACGGGAGTTCGAGGTGTGTGGAGAGACGGGAGTTCGAGGTGTGTGGAGAGACGGGAGTTCGAGGTGTGTGGAGAGACGGGAGTTCGAGGTGTGTGGACAGGGGGAGTTCGAGGTGTGTGGACAGGGGGAGTTCGAGGTGTGTGCAGAGACGGAAGTTCGAGGTGTGTGCAGAGACGGAAGTTCGAGGTGTGTGGAGAGACGGAAGTTCGAGGTGTGTGGAGAGGGGGAGTTCGAGGTGTGTGGAGAGACGGGAGTTCGAGGTGTGTGGAGAGACGGGAGTTCGAGGTGTGTGGAGAGACGGGAGCTCGAGGTGTGTGGAGTGACGGGAGTTCGAGGTGTGTGGAGAGACGGGAGTTCGAGGTGTGTGGAGAGACGGGAGTTCGAGGTGTGTGGAGAGACGGGAGTTCGAGGTGTGTGGAGAGACGGGAGTTCGAGGTGTGTGGAGAGACGGGATTTCGAGGTGTGTGGAGAGACGGGAGTTCGAGGTGTGTGGAGTGACGGGAGTTCGGGGTGTGTGGAGAGACGGGAGTTCGAGGTGTGTGGAGAGAGGGGAGTTCGAGGTGTGTGGAGAGAGGGGAGTTCGAGGTGTGTGGAGAGACGGGAGTTCGAGGTGTGTGGAGAGACGGGAGTTCGAGGTGTGTGGAGAGACGGGAGTTCGAGGTGTGTGGAGAGACGGGAGTTCGAGGTGTGTGGAGAGACGGGAGTTCGAGGTGTGTGGAGAGACGGGAGTTCGAGGTGTGTGGAGAGACGGGAGTTCGAGGTGTGTGGAGAGACGGGAGTTCGAGGTGTGTGGAGAGACGGGAGTTCGAGGTGTGTGGAGAGACGGGAGTTCGAGGTGTGTGGAGAGATGGGAGTTCGAGGTGTGTAGACGGGGGAGTTCGAGGTGTGTGGAGAGACGGGAGTTCGAGGTGTCTGGACGAGGGAGTTCGAAGTGTGTGGGGAGACGGGAGTTCGAGGTGTGTGGAGAGACGGGAGTTCGAGGTGTGTGGAGAGACGGGAGTTCGAGGTGTGTGGAGAGACGGGAGTTCGAGGTGTGTGGAGAGACGGGAGTTCGAGGTGTGTGGAGAGACGGGAGTTTGAGGTGTGTGGAGAGACGGGAGTTCGAGGTGTGAGGAGAGACGGGAGTTCGAGGTGTGTGGAGAGGCGGGAGTTCGAGGTGTGTGGAGAGGCGGGAGTTCGAGGTGTGTGGAGAGGCGGGAGTTCGAGGTGTGTGGAGAGACGGGAGTTCGAGGTGTGTGGAGAGGCGGGAGTTCGAGGTGTGTGGAGAGACGGGAGTTCGAGGTGTGTGGAGTGACGGGAGTTCGGGGTGTGTGGAGAGACGGGAGTTCGAGGTGTGTGGAGAGACGGGAGTTCGAGGTGTGTGGAGAGAGGGGAGTTCGAGGTGTGTGGAGAGACGGGAGTTCGAGGTGTGTGGAGAGACGGGAGTTCGATGTGTGTGGAGAGACGGGAGTTCGAGGTGTGTGGAGAGACGGGAGTTCGAGGTGTGTGGAGAGGGGGAGTTCGAGGTGTGTGGAGAGACGGGAGTTCGAGGTGTGTGGAGAGACCGGAGTTCGAGGTATGTGGAGAGGGGGAGCTCGAGGTGTGTGGAGAGGGGGAGGTCGAGGTGTGTGGAGAGGGGGAGTTCGAGGTGTGTGGAGAGACAGGAGTTCGAGGTGTGTGGAGAGACGAGAGTTCGAGTTGTGTGGAGAGACGGGAGTTCGATGTGTGTGGAGAGACGGGAGTTCGAGGTGTGTGGAGAGACGGGAGTTCGAGGTGTGTGGAGAGGGGGAGTTCGAGGTGTGTGGAGAGACGGGAGTTCGAGGTGTGTGGAGAGACCGGAGTTCGAGGTTTGTGGAGAGGGGGAGCTCGAGGTGTGTGGAGAGGGGGAGGACGAGGTGTGTGGAGAGGGGGAGTTCGAGGTGTGTGGAGAGACAGGAGTTCGAGGTGTGTGGAGAGACCGGAGTTCGAGGTGTGTGGAGAGACAGGAGTTCGAGGTGTGTGGAGAGACGGGAGTACGAGGTGTGTGGAGAGACGGGAGTTCGAGGTGTGTGGAGAGACGGGAGTTCGAGGTGTGTGGAGAGACGGGAGTTCGAGGTGTGTGGAGAGACGCGAGTTCGAGGTGTGTGGAGAGACGGGAGTTCGAGGTGTGTGGAGAGACGGGAGTTCGAGGTGTGTGGAGAGACGGGAGTTCGAGGTGTTTGCAGACGCGGGAGTTCGAGGTGTGTGGAGAGGGGGAGTTCGAGGTGTGTGGGGAGACGGGAGTTCGAGGTGTGTGGAGAGACGGGAGTTCGAGGTGTGTGCAGAGACGGGAGTTCGAGGTGTGTGGAGAGGGGGAGTTCGAGGTGTGTGGAGGGACAGGAGTTCGAGGTGTGTGGAGAGACGGGAATTCGAGGTGTGTGGGGAGACGGGAGTTCGAGATGTGTGGAGAGGGGGAGTTCGAGGTGTGTGGAGAGACAAGAGTTCGAGGTGTGTGGAGAGACGGGAGTTCGAGGTGTGTGGGGAGACGGGAGTTCGAGGTGTGTGGGGAGACGGGAGTTCGAGGTGTGTGGGGAGACGGGAGTTCGAGGTGTGTGGGGAGACGGGAGTTCGAGGTGTGTGGACATGGGGAGTTCGAGGTGCGTGGAGAGACGGGAGTTCGAGGTGTGTGGACATGGGGAGTTCGAGGTGCGTGGAGAGACGGGAGTTCGAGGTGTGTGGACATGGGGAGTTCGAGGTGTGCGGAGAGACGGGAGTTCGAGGTGTGTGGAGAGACGGGAGTTCGAGGTGTGTGGAGAGACGTCAGTTCGAGGTGTGTGGAGAGACGTCAGTTCGAGGTGTGTGGACATGGGGAGTTCGAGGTGCGTGGACATGGGGAGTTCGAGGTGCGTGGAGAGACGGGAGTTCGAGGTGTGTGGACATGGGGAGTTCGAGGTGTGTGGAGAGACGGGAGTTCGAGGTGTGTGGAGAGGCGGGAGTTCGAGTTGTGTGGAGAGGGGGAGTTCGAGGTGTGTGGAGAGACGGGAGTTCGAGTTGTGTGGAGAGGCGGCAGTTCGAGGTGTGTGGAGAGACAGGAGTTCGAGGTGTGTGGAGAGACAGGAGTTCGAGGTGTGTGGAGAGACGGGAGTTCGAGGTGTGTGGAGAGACGGGAGTTCGAGGTGTGTGGAGAGACGGGAGTTCGAGCTGTGTGGAGAGACGGGAGTTCGAGGTGTGTGGAGAGACGGGAGTTCGAGGTGTGTGGAGAGACGGGAGTTCGAGGTGTGTGGAGAGACGGGAGTTCGAGGTGTGTGGACAGGGGGAGTTCGAGGTGTGTGCAGAGACGGAAGTTCGAGGTGTGTGCAGAGACGGAAGTTCGAGGTGTGTGGAGAGACGGAAGTTCGAGGTGTGTGGAGAGACGGAAGTTCGAGGTGTGTGGAGAGGGGGAGTTCGAGGTGTGTGGAGAGACGGGAGTTCGAGGTGTGTGGAGAGACGGGAGTTCGAGGTGTGTGGAGAGACGGGAGTTCGAGGTGTGTGGAGTGACGGGAGTTCGAGGTGTGTGGAGAGACGGGAGTTCGAGGTGTGTGGAGAGACGGGAGTTCGAGGTGTGTGGAGAGACGGGAGTTCGAGGTGTGTGGAGAGACGGGAGTTCGAGGTGTGTGGAGAGACGGGAGTTCGAGGTGTGTGGAGAGACGGGAGTTCGAGGTGTGTGGAGAGACGGGAGTTCGAGGTGTGTGGAGAGACGGGAGTTCGAGGTGTGTGGAGAGACGGGAGTTCGAGGTGTGTGGAGAGACGGGAGTTCGAGGTGTGTGGAGGGACGGGAGTTCGAGGTGTGTGGACGGGGGAGTTCGAGGTGTGTGGAGAGACGGGAGTTCGAGGTGTGTGGACGGGGGAGTTCGAAGTGTGTGGGGAGACGGGAGTTCGAGGTGTGTGGAGAGACGGGAGTTCGAGGTGTGTGGAGAGACGGGAGTTCGAGGTGTGTGGAGAGACGGGAGTTCGAGGTGTGTGGAGAGACGGGAGTTCGAGGTGTGAGGAGAGACGGGAGTTCGAGGTGTGTGGAGAGGCGGGAGTTCGAGGTGTGTGGAGAGGCGGGAGTTCGAGGTGTGTGGAGAGGCGGGAGTTCGAGGTGTGTGGAGAGACGGGAGTTCGAGGTGCGTGGAGAGGCGGGAATTCGAGGTGTGTGAAGAGGGGGAGTTCGAGGTGTGTGGAGAGACCGGAGTTCGAGGTGTGTGGAGAGACGTCAGTTCGAGGTGTGTGGAGGCAGGAGTTGAGGTGCGTGGAGAGACGGGAGTTCGAGGTGTGTGGACATGGGGAGTTCGAGGTGTGTGGAGGCGGGAGTAGAGGTGCGTGGAGAGACGGGAGTTCGAGGTGTGTGGAGAGACGGGAGTTCGAGGTGTGTGGACATGGGGAGTTCGAGGTGCGTGGAGAGACGGGAGTTCGAGGTGTGTGGACATGGGGAGTTCGAGGTGCGTGGAGAGACGGGAGTTCGAGGTGTGTGGACATGGGGAGTTCGAGGTGTGCGGAGAGACGGGAGTTCGAGCTGTGTGGAGAGACGGGAGTTCGAGGTGTGTGGAGAGACGTCAGTTCGAGGTGTGTGGAGAGACGTCAGTTCGAGGTGTGTGGACATGGGGAGTTCGACGTGCGTGGACATGGGGAGTTCGAGGTGCGTGGAGAGACGGGAGTTCGAGGTGTGTGGACATGGGGAGTTCGAGGTGTGTGGAGAGACGGGAGTTCGAGGTGTGTGGAGATGCGGGAGTTCGAGTTGTGTGGAAGGGGGAGTTCGAGGTGTGTGGAGAGACGGGAGTTCGAGTTGTGTGGAGAGGCGGCAGTTCGAGGTGTGTGGAGAGACAGGAGTTCGAGGTGTGTGGAGAGACAGGAGTTCGAGGTGTGTGGAGAGACAGGAGTTCGAGGTGTGTGGAGAGACGGGAGTTCGAGGTGTGTGGAGAGACGGGAGTTCGAGGTGTGTGGAGAGACGGGAGTTCGAGCTGTGTGGAGAGACGGGAGTTCGAGGTGTGTGGAGAGACGGCAGTTCGAGGTGTGTGGAGAGACGGGAGTTCGAGGTGTGTGGAGAGACGGGAGTTCGAGGTGTGTGGAGAGACGGGAGTTCGAGGTGTGTGGACAGGGGGAGTTCGAGGTGTGTGCAGAGACGGAAGTTCGAGGTGTGTGCAGAGACGGAAGTTCGAGGTGTGTGGAGAGACGGAAGTTCGAGGTGTGTGGAGAGGAGGAGTTCGAGGTGTGTGCAGAGACGGAAGTTCGAGGTGTGTGCAGAGACGGAAGTTCGAGGTGTGTGGAGAGACGGAAGTTCGAGGTGTGTGGAGAGGAGGAGTTCGAGGTGTGTGGAGAGACGGGAGTTCGAGGTGTGTGGAGAGACGGGAGTTCGAGGTGTGCGGAGAGACGGGAGTTCGAGGTGTGCGGAGAGACGGGAGTTCGAGGTGTGCGGAGAGACGGGAGTTCGAGGTGTGTGGAGAGACGGGAGTTCGAGGTGTGTGGAGAGACGGGAGTTCGAGGTGTGTGGAGAGACGGGAGTTCGAGGTGTGTGGAGAGACGGGAGTTCGAGGTGTGTGGAGAGACGGGAGTTCGAGGTGTGTGGAGAGATGGGAGTTCGAGGTGTGTAGACGGGGGAGTTCGAGGTGTGTGGAGAGACGGGAGTTCGAGGTGTGTGGACGAGGGAGTTCGAAGTGTGTGGGGAGACGGGAGTTCGAGGTGTGTGGAGAGACGGGAGTTCGAGGTGTGTGGAGAGACGGGAGTTCGAGGTGTGTGGAGAGACGGGAGTTCGAGGTGTGTGGAGAGACGGGAGTTCGAGGTGTGTGGAGAGACGGGAGTTTGAGGTGTGTGGAGAGACGGGAGTTCGAGGTGTGAGGAGAGACGGGAGTTCGAGGTGTGTGGAGAGGCGGGAGTTCGAGGTGTGTGGAGAGGCGGGAGTTCGAGGTGTGTGGAGAGGCGGGAGTTCGAGGTGTGTGGAGAGACGGGAGTTCGAGGTGTGTGGAGAGGCGGGAATTCGAGGTGTGTGGAGAGACGGGAGTTCGAGGTGTGTGGAGTGACGGGAGTTCGGGGTGTGTGGAGAGACGGGAGTTCGAGGTGTGTGGAGAGACGGGAGTTCGAGGTGTGTGGAGAGACGGGAGTTCGAGGTGTGTGGAGAGACGGGAGTTCGAGCTGTGTGGAGAGACGGGAGTTCGAGGTGTGTGGAGAGACGGGAGTTCGAGGTGTGTGGAGAGACGGGAGTTCGAGGTGTGTGGAGAGACGGGAGTTCGAGGTGTGTGGAGAGACGGGAGTTCGAGGTGTGTGGACAGGGGGAGTTCGAGGTGTGTGGACAGGGGGAGTTCGAGGTGTGTGCAGAGACGGAAGTTCGAGGTGTGTGCAGAGACGGAAGTTCGAGGTGTGTGGAGAGACGGAAGTTCGAGGTGTGTGGAGAGGAGGAGTTCGAGGTGTGTGGAGAGACGGGAGTTCGAGGTGTGTGGAGAGACGGGAGTTCGAGGTGTGTGGAGAGACGGGAGTTCGAGGTGTGTGGAGTGACGGGAGTTCGAGGTGTGTGGAGAGACGGGAGTTCGAGGTGTGTGGAGAGACGGGAGTTCGAGGTGTGTGGAGAGACGGGAGTTCGAGGTGTGTGGAGAGACGGGAGTTCGAGGTGTGTGGAGAGACGGGAGTTCGAGGTGTGTGGAGAGAGGGGAGTTCGAGGTGTGTGGAGAGACGGGAGTTCGAGGTGTGTGGAGAGACGGGAGTTCGAGGTGTGTGGAGAGACGGGAGTTCGAGGTGTGTGGAGAGACGGGAGTTCGAGGTGTGTGGAGAGACGGGAGTTCGAGGTGTGTGGAGAGACGGGAGTTCGAGGTGTGTGGAGAGACGGGAGTTCGAGGTGTGTGGAGAGACGGGAGTTCGAGGTGTGTGGAGAGACGGGAGTTCGAGGTGTGTGGAGAGATGGGAGTTCGAGGTGTGTAGACGGGGGAGTTCGAGGTGTGTGGAGAGACGGGAGTTCGAGGTGTGTGGACGAGGGAGTTCGAAGTGTGTGGGGAGACGGGAGTTCGAGGTGTGTGGAGAGACGGGAGTTCGAGGTGTGTGGAGAGACGGGAGTTCGAGGTGTGTGGAGAGACGGGAGTTCGAGGTGTGTGGAGAGACGGGAGTTCGAGGTGTGTGGAGAGACGGGAGTTTGAGGTGTGTGGAGAGACGGGAGTTCGAGGTGTGAGGAGAGACGGGAGTTCGAGGTGTGTGGAGAGGCGGGAGATCGAGGTGTGTGGAGAGGCGGGAGTTCGAGGTGTGTGGAGAGGCGGGAGTTCGAGGTGTGTGGAGAGACGGGAGTTCGAGGTGTGTGGAGAGGCGGGAGTTCGAGGTGTGTGGAGAGACGGGAGTTCGAGGTGTGTGGAGTGACGGGAGTTCGGGGTGTGTGGAGAGACGGGAGTTCGAGGTGTGTGGAGAGACGGGAGTTCGAGGTGTGTGGAGAGAGGGGAGTTCGAGGTGTGTGGAGAGAGGGGAGTTCGAGGTGTGTGGAGAGACGGGAGTTCGAGGTGTGTGGAGAGACGGGAGTTCGATGTGTGTGGAGAGACGGGAGTTCGAGGTGTGTGGAGAGACGGGAGTTCGAGGTGTGTGGAGAGGGGGAGTTCGAGGTGTGTGGAGAGACGGGAGTTCGAGGTGTGTGGAGAGACCGGAGTTCGAGGTATGTGGAGAGGGGGAGCTCGAGGTGTGTGGAGAGGGGGAGGTCGAGGTGTGTGGAGAGGGGGAGTTCGAGGTGTGTGGAGAGACAGGAGTTCGAGGTGTGTGGAGAGACGGGAGTTCGAGTTGTGTGGAGAGACGGGAGTTCGATGTGTGTGGAGAGACGGGAGTTCGAGGTGTGTGGAGAGACGGGAGTTCGAGGTGTGTGGAGAGGGGGAGTTCGAGGTGTGTGGAGAGACGGGAGTTCGAGGTGTGTGGAGAGACCGGAGTTCGAGGTTTGTGGAGAGGGGGAGCTCGAGGTGTGTGGAGAGGGGGAGGACGAGGTGTGTGGAGAGACAGGAGTTCGAGGTGTGTGGAGAGGGGGAGTTCGAGGTGTGTGGAGAGACAGGAGTTCGAGGTGTGTGGAGAGACGGGAGTTCGAGGTGTGTGGAGAGACGGGAGTTCGAGGTGTGTGGAGAGACGCGAGTTCGAGGTGTGTGGAGAGACGGGAGTTCGAGGTGTGTGGAGAGACGGGAGTTCGAGGTGTGTGGAGAGACGGGAGTTCGAGGTGTTTGCAGAGGCGGGAGTTCGAGGTGTGTGGAGAGGGGGAGTTCGAGGTGTGTGGGGAGACGGGAGTTCGAGGTGTGTGGAGAGACGGGAGTTCGAGGTGTGTGCAGAGACGGGAGTTCGAGGTGTGTGGAGAGGGGGAGTTCGAGGTGTGTGGAGAGACAGGAGTTCGAGGTGTGTGGAGAGACGGGAATTCGAGGTGTGTGGGGAGACGGGAGTTCGAGATGTGTGGAGAGGGGGAGTTCGAGGTGTGTGGAGAGACAAGAGTTCGAGGTGTGTGGAGAGACGGGAGTTCGAGGTGTGTGGGGAGACGGGAGTTCGAGGTGTGTGGGGAGACGGGAGTTCGAGGTGTGTGGGGAGACGGGAGTTCGAGGTGTGTGGGGAGACGGGAGTTCGAGGTGTGTGGACATGGGGAGTTCGAGGTGCGTGGAGAGACGGGAGTTCGAGGTGTGTGGACATGGGGAGTTCGAGGTGCGTGGAGAAACGGGAGTTCGAGGTGTGTGGACATGGGGAGTTCGAGGTGTGCGGAGAGACGGGAGTTCGAGGTGTGTGGAGAGACGGGAGTTCGAGGTGTGTGGAGAGACGTCAGTCCGAGGTGTGTGGAGAGACGTCAGTTCGAGGTGTGTGGACATGGGGAGTTCGAGGTGCGTGGACATGGGGAGTTCGAGGTGTGTGGAGAGACGGGAGTTCGAGGTGTGTGGACATGGGGAGTTCGAGGTGTGTGGAGAGACGGGAGTTCGAGGTGTGTGGAGAGGCGGGAGTTCGAGTTGTGTGGAGAGGGGGAGTTCGAGGTGTGTGGAGAGACGGGAGTTCGAGTTGTGTGGAGAGGCGGCAGTTCGAGGTGTGTGGAGAGACAGGAGTTCGAGGTGTGTGGAGAGACAGGAGTTCGAGGTGTGTGGAGAGACGGGAGTTCGAGGTGTGTGGAGAGACGGGAGTTCGAGGTGTGTGGAGAGACGGGAGTTCGAGCTGTGTGGAGAGACGGGAGTTCGAGGTGTGTGGAGAGACGGGAGTTCGAGGTGTGTGGAGAGACGGGAGTTCGAGGTGTGTGGAGAGACGGGAGTTCGAGGTGTGTGGAGAGACGGGAGTTCGAGGTGTGTGGACAGGGGGAGTTCGAGGTGTGTGCAGAGACGGAAGTTCGAGGTGTGTGCAGAGACGGAAGTTCGAGGTGTGTGGAGAGACGGAAGTTCGAGGTGTGTGGAGAGACGGAAGTTCGAGGTGTGTGGAGAGGGGGAGTTCGAGGTGTGTGGAGAGACGGGAGTTCGAGGTGTGTCGAGAGACGGGAGTTCGAGGTGTGTGGAGAGACGGGAGTTCGAGGTGTGTGGAGTGACGGGAGTTCGAGGTGTGCGGAGAGACGGGAGTTCGAGGTGTGTGGAGAGACGTCAGTTCGAGGTGTGTGGAGAGACGTCAGTTCGAGGTGTGTGGACATGGGGAGTTCGAGGTGCGTGGACATGGGGAGTTCGAGGTGCGTGGAGAGACGGGAGTTCGAGGTGTGTGGACATGGGGAGTTCGAGGTGTGTGGAGAGACGGGAGTTCGAGGTGTGTGGAGAGGCGGGAGTTCGAGTTGTGTGGAGAGGGGGAGTTCGAGGTGTGTGGAGAGACGGGAGTTCGAGTTGTGTGGAGAGGCGGCAGTTCGAGGTGTGTGGAGAGACAGGAGTTCGAGGTGTGTGGAGAGACAGGAGTTCGAGGTGTGTGGAGAGACGGGAGTTCGAGGTGTGTGGAGAGACGGGAGTTCGAGGTGTGTGGAGAGACGGGAGTTCGAGCTGTGTGGAGAGACGGGAGTTCGAGGTGTGTGGAGAGACGGGAGTTCGAGGTGTGTGGAGAGACGGGAGTTCGAGGTGTGTGGAGAGACGGGAGTTCGAGGTGTGTGGAGAGACGGGAGTTCGAGGTGTGTGGACAGGGGGAGTTCGAGGTGTGTGCAGAGACGGAAGTTCGAGGTGTGTGCAGAGACGGAAGTTCGAGGTGTGTGGAGAGACGGAAGTTCGAGGTGTGTGGAGAGACGGAAGTTCGAGGTGTGTGGAGAGGGGGAGTTCGAGGTGTGTGGAGAGACGGGAGTTCGAGGTGTGTGGAGAGACGGGAGTTCGAGGTGTGTGGAGAGACGGGAGTTCGAGGTGTGTGGAGTGACGGGAGTTCGAGGTGTGTGGAGAGACGGGAGTTCGAGGTGTGTGGAGAGACGGGAGTTCGAGGTGTGTGGAGAGACGGGAGTTCGAGGTGTGTGGAGAGACGGGAGTTCGAGGTGTGTGGAGAGACGGGAGTTCGAGGTGTGTGGAGAGACGGGAGTTCGAGGTGTGTGGAGAGACGGGAGTTCGAGGTGTGTGGAGAGACGGGAGTTCGAGGTGTGTGGAGAGACGGGAGTTCGAGGTGTGTGGAGAGACGGGAGTTCGAGGTGTGTGGAGAGACGGGAGTTCGAGGTGTGTGGACGGGGGAGTTCGAGGTGTGTGGAGAGACGGGAGTTCGAGGTGTGTGGACGGGGGAGTTCGAAGTGTGTGGGGAGACGGGAGTTCGAGGTGTGTGGAGAGACGGGAGTTCGAGGTGTGTGGAGAGACGGGAGTTCGAGGTGTGTGGAGAGACGGGAGTTCGAGGTGTGTGGAGAGACGGGAGTTCGAGGTGTGAGGAGAGACGGGAGTTCGAGGTGTGTGGAGAGGCGGGAGTTCGAGGTGTGTGGAGAGGCGGGAGTTCGAGGTGTGTGGAGAGGCGGGAGTTCGAGGTGTGTGGAGAGACGGGAGTTCGAGGTGCGTGGAGAGGCGGGAATTCGAGGTGTGTGAAGAGGGGGAGTTCGAGGTGTGTGGAGAGACCGGAGTTCGAGGTGTGTGGAGAGACGTCAGTTCGAGGTGTGTGGAGGCAGGAGTTGAGGTGCGTGGAGAGACGGGAGTTCGAGGTGTGTGGAGAGACGGGAGTTCGAGGTGTGTGGACATGGGGAGTTCGAGGTGCGTGGAGAGACGGGAGTTCGAGGTGTGTGGACATGGGGAGTTCGAGGTGCGTGGAGAGACGGGAGTTCGAGGTGTGTGGACATGGGGAGTTCGAGGTGTGCGGAGAGACGGGAGTTCGAGCTGTGTGGAGAGACGGGAGTTCGAGGTGTGTGGAGAGACGTCAGTTCGAGGTGTGTGGACATGGGGAGTTCGACGTGCGTGGACATGGGGAGTTCGAGGTGCGTGGAGAGACGGGAGTTCGAGGTGTGTGGACATGGGGAGTTCGAGGTGTGTGGAGAGACGGGAGTTCGAGGTGTGTGGAGATGCGGGAGTTCGAGTTGTGTGGAAGGGGGAGTTCGAGGTGTGTGGAGAGACGGGAGTTCGAGTTGTGTGGAGAGGCGGCAGTTCGAGGTGTGTGGAGAGACAGGAGTTCGAGGTGTGTGGAGAGACAGGAGTTCGAGGTGTGTGGAGAGACGGGAGTTCGAGGTGTGTGGAGAGACGGGAGTTCGAGGTGTGTGGAGAGACGGGAGTTCGAGCTGTGTGGAGAGACGGGAGTTCGAGGTGTGTGGAGAGACGGCAGTTCGAGGTGTGTGGAGAGACGGGAGTTCGAGGTGTGTGGAGAGACGGGAGTTCGAGGTGTGTGGAGAGACGGGAGTTCGAGGTGTGTGGACAGGGGGAGTTCGAGGTGTGTGGAGAGACGGGAGTTCGAGGTTTGTGGGGAGACGGGTGTTCGAGGTGTGTGGAGAGACGGGAGTTCGAGGTGTGTGGAGAGACGGGAGTTCGAGGTGTGTGGAGAGACGGGAGTTCGAGGTGTGTGGAGAGACGGGAGTTCGAGGTGTGTGGAGAGACGGGAGTTCGAGGTGTGTGGACAGGGGGAGTTCGAGGTGTGTGCAGAGACGGAAGTTCGAGGTGTGTGCAGAGACGGAAGTTCGAGGTGTGTGGAGAGACGGAAGTTCGAGGTGTGTGGAGAGACGGAAGTTCGAGGTGTGTGGAGAGGGGGAGTTCGAGGTGTGTGGAGAGACGGGAGTTCGAGGTGTGTGGAGAGACGGGAGTTCGAGGTGTGTGGAGAGACGGGAGTTCGAGGTGTGTGGAGTGACGGGAGTTCGAGGTGTGTGGAGAGACGGGAGTTCGAGGTGTGTGGAGAGACGGGAGTTCGAGGTGTGTGGAGAGACGGGAGTTCGAGGTGTGTGGAGAGACGGGAGTTCGAGGTGTGTGGAGAGACGGGAGTTCGAGGTGTGTGGAGAGACGGGAGTTCGAGGTGTGTGGAGAGACGGGAGTTCGAGGTGTGTGGAGAGACGGGAGTTCGAGGTGTGTGGAGAGACGGGAGTTCGAGGTGTGTGGAGAGACGGGAGTTCGAGGTGTGTGGAGAGACGGGAGTTCGAGGTGTGTGGACGGGGGAGTTCGAGGTGTGTGGAGAGACGGGAGTTCGAGGTGTGTGGACGGGGGAGTTCGAAGTGTGTGGGGAGACGGGAGTTCGAGGTGTGTGGAGAGACGGGAGTTCGAGGTGTGTGGAGAGACGGGAGTTCGAGGTGTGTGGAGAGACGGGAGTTCGAGGTGTGTGGAGAGACGGGAGTTCGAGGTGTGAGGAGAGACGGGAGTTCGAGGTGTGTGGAGAGGCGGGAGTTCGAGGTGTGTGGAGAGGCGGGAGTTCGAGGTGTGTGGAGAGGCGGGAGTTCGAGGTGTGTGGAGAGACGGGAGTTCGAGGTGCGTGGAGAGGCGGGAATTCGAGGTGTGTGAAGAGGGGGAGTTCGAGGTGTGTGGAGAGACCGGAGTTCGAGGTGTGTGGAGAGACGTCAGTTCGAGGTGTGTGGAGGCAGGAGTTGAGGTGCGTGGAGAGACGGGAGTTCGAGGTGTGTGGAGAGACGGGAGTTCGAGGTGTGTGGACATGGGGAGTTCGAGGTGCGTGGAGAGACGGGAGTTCGAGGTGTGTGGACATGGGGAGTTCGAGGTGCGTGGAGAGACGGGAGTTCGAGGTGTGTGGACATGGGGAGTTCGAGGTGTGCGGAGAGACGGGAGTTCGAGCTGTGTGGAGAGACGGGAGTTCGAGGTGTGTGGAGAGACGTCAGTTCGAGGTGTGTGGACATGGGGAGTTCGACGTGCGTGGACATGGGGAGTTCGAGGTGCGTGGAGAGACGGGAGTTCGAGGTGTGTGGACATGGGGAGTTCGAGGTGTGTGGAGAGACGGGAGTTCGAGGTGTGTGGAGATGCGGGAGTTCGAGTTGTGTGGAAGGGGGAGTTCGAGGTGTGTGGAGAGACGGGAGTTCGAGTTGTGTGGAGAGGCGGCAGTTCGAGGTGTGTGGAGAGACAGGAGTTCGAGGTGTGTGGAGAGACAGGAGTTCGAGGTGTGTGGAGAGACGGGAGTTCGAGGTGTGTGGAGAGACGGGAGTTCGAGGTGTGTGGAGAGACGGGAGTTCGAGCTGTGTGGAGAGACGGGAGTTCGAGGTGTGTGGAGAGACGGCAGTTCGAGGTGTGTGGAGAGACGGGAGTTCGAGGTGTGTGGAGAGACGGGAGTTCGAGGTGTGTGGAGAGACGGGAGTTCGAGGTGTGTGGACAGGGGGAGTTCGAGGTGTGTGCAGAGACGGAAGTTCGAGGTGTGTGCAGAGACGGAAGTTCGAGGTGTGTGGAGAGACGGAAGTTCGAGGTGTGTGGAGAGGAGGAGTTCGAGGTGTGTGGAGAGACGGGAGTTCGAGGTGTGTGGAGAGACGGGAGTTCGAGGTGTGCGGAGAGACGGGAGTTCGAGGTGTGCGGAGAGACGGGAGTTCGAGGTGTGCGGAGAGACGGGAGTTCGAGGTGTGTGGAGAGGCGGGAGTTCGAGGTGTGAGGAGAGACGGGAGTTCGAGGTGTGAGGAGAGACCGGAGTTCGAGGTGTGTGGATAGACGGGAGTTGGAGGTGTGTGGAGAGGGGAAGTTCGAGGTGTGTGGAGAGACGGGAGTTCGAGGTTTGTGGGGAGACGGGTGTTCGAGGTGTGTGGAGAGACGGGAGTTCGAGGTGTGTGGAGAGACGGGAGTTCGAGGTGTGTGGAGAGACGGGAGTTCGAGGTGTGTGGAGAGACGGGAGTTCGAGGTGTGTGGAGAGACGCGAGTTCGAGGTGTGTGGAGAGACGGGAGTTCGAGGTGTGTGGAGAGACGGGAGTTCGAGGTGTGTGGAGAGACGGGAGTTCGAGGTGTTTGCAGAGGCGGGGGTTCGAGGTGTGTGGAGAGGGGGAGTTCGAGGTGTGTGGGGAGACGGGAGTTCGAGGTGTGTGGAGAGACGGGAGTTCGAGGTGTGTGCAGAGACGGGAGTTCGAGGTGTGTGGAGAGGGGGAGTTCGAGGTGTGTGGAGAGACAGGAGTTCGAGGTGTGTGGAGAGACGGGAATTCGAGGTGTGTGGGGAGACGGGAGTTCGAGATGTGTGGAGAGGGGGAGTTCGAGGTGTGTGGAGAGACAAGAGTTCGAGGTGTGTGGAGAGACGGGAGTTCGAGGTGTGTGGGGAGACGGGAGTTCGAGGTGTGTGGGGAGACGGGAGTTCGAGGTGTGTGGGGAGACGGGAGTTCGAGGTGTGTGGGGAGACGGGAGTTCGAGGTGTGTGGACATGGGGAGTTCGAGGTGCGTGGAGAGACGGGAGTTCGAGGTGTGTGGACATGGGGAGTTCGAGGTGCGTGGAGAAACGGGAGTTCGAGGTGTGTGGACATGGGGAGTTCGAGGTGTGCGGAGAGACGGGAGTTCGAGGTGTGTGGAGAGACGGGAGTTCGAGGTGTGTGGAGAGACGTCAGTCCGAGGTGTGTGGAGAGACGTCAGTTCGAGGTGTGTGGACATGGGGAGTTCGAGGTGCGTGGACATGGGGAGTTCGAGGTGTGTGGAGAGACGGGAGTTCGAGGTGTGTGGACATGGGGAGTTCGAGGTGTGTGGAGAGACGGGAGTTCGAGGTGTGTGGAGAGGCGGGAGTTCGAGTTGTGTGGAGAGGGGGAGTTCGAGGTGTGTGGAGAGACGGGAGTTCGAGTTGTGTGGAGAGGCGGCAGTTCGAGGTGTGTGGAGAGACAGGAGTTCGAGGTGTGTGGAGAGACAGGAGTTCGAGGTGTGTGGAGAGACGGGAGTTCGAGGTGTGTGGAGAGACGGGAGTTCGAGGTGTGTGGAGAGACGGGAGTTCGAGCTGTGTGGAGAGACGGGAGTTCGAGGTGTGTGGAGAGACGGGAGTTCGAGGTGTGTGGAGAGACGGGAGTTCGAGGTGTGTGGAGAGACGGGAGTTCGAGGTGTGTGGAGAGACGGGAGTTCGAGGTGTGTGGACAGGGGGAGTTCGAGGTGTGTGGAGAGACGGAAGTTCGAGGTGTGTGCAGAGACGGAAGTTCGAGGTGTGTGGAGAGACGGAAGTTCGAGGTGTGTGGAGAGACGGAAGTTCGAGGTGTGTGGAGAGGGGGAGTTCGAGGTGTGTGGAGAGACGGGAGTTCGAGGTGTGTCGAGAGACGGGAGTTCGAGGTGTGTGGAGAGACGGGAGTTCGAGGTGTGTGGAGTGACGGGAGTTCGAGGTGTGCGGAGAGACGGGAGTTCGAGGTGTGTGGAGAGACGTCAGTTCGAGGTGTGTGGAGAGACGTCAGTTCGAGGTGTGTGGACATGGGGAGTTCGAGGTGCGTGGACATGGGGAGTTCGAGGTGCGTGGAGAGACGGGAGTTCGAGGTGTGTGGACATGGGGAGTTCGAGGTGTGTGGAGAGACGGGAGTTCGAGGTGTGTGGAGAGGCGGGAGTTCGAGTTGTGTGGAGAGGGGGAGTTCGAGGTGTGTGGAGAGACGGGAGTTCGAGTTGTGTGGAGAGGCGGCAGTTCGAGGTGTGTGGAGAGACAGGAGTTCGAGGTGTGTGGAGAGACAGGAGTTCGAGGTGTGTGGAGAGACGGGAGTTCGAGGTGTGTGGAGAGACGGGAGTTCGAGGTGTGTGGAGAGACGGGAGTTCGAGCTGTGTGGAGAGACGGGAGTTCGAGGTGTGTGGAGAGACGGGAGTTCGAGCTGTGTGGAGAGACGGGAGTTCGAGGTGTGTGGAGAGACGGGAGTTCGAGGTGTGTGGAGAGACGGGAGTTCGAGGTGTGTGGACAGGGGGAGTTCGAGGTGTGTGCAGAGACGGAAGTTCGAGGTGTGTGCAGAGACGGAAGTTCGAGGTGTGTGGAGAGACGGAAGTTCGAGGTGTGTGGAGAGACGGAAGTTCGAGGTGTGTGGAGAGGGGGAGTTCGAGGTGTGTGGAGAGACGGGAGTTCGAGGTGTGTGGAGAGACGGGAGTTCGAGGTGTGTGGAGAGACGGGAGTTCGAGGTGTGTGGAGTGACGGGAGTTCGAGGTGTGTGGAGAGACGGGAGTTCGAGGTGTGTGGAGAGACGGGAGTTCGAGGTGTGTGGAGAGACGGGAGTTCGAGGTGTGTGGAGAGACGGGAGTTCGAGGTGTGTGGAGAGACGGGAGTTCGAGGTGTGTGGAGAGACGGGAGTTCGAGGTGTGTGGAGAGACGGGAGTTCGAGGTGTGTGGAGAGACGGGAGTTCGAGGTGTGTGGAGAGACGGGAGTTCGAGGTGTGTGGAGAGACGGGAGTTCGAGGTGTGTGGACGGGGGAGTTCGAGGTGTGTGGAGAGACGGGAGTTCGAGGTGTGTGGACGGGGGAGTTCGAAGTGTGTGGGGAGACGGGAGTTCGAGGTGTGTGGAGAGACGGGAGTTCGAGGTGTGTGGAGAGACGGGAGTTCGAGGTGTGTGGAGAGACGGGAGTTCGAGGTGTGTGGAGAGACGGGAGTTCGAGGTGTGAGGAGAGACGGGAGTTCGAGGTGTGTGGAGAGGCGGGAGTTCGAGGTGTGTGGAGAGGCGGGAGTTCGAGGTGTGTGGAGAGGCGGGAGTTCGAGGTGTGTGGAGAGACGGGAGTTCGAGGTGCGTGGAGAGGCGGGAATTCGAGGTGTGTGAAGAGGGGGAGTTCGAGGTGTGTGGAGAGACCGGAGTTCGAGGTGTGTGGAGAGACGTCAGTTCGAGGTGTGTGGAGGCAGGAGTTGAGGTGCGTGGAGAGACGGGAGTTCGAGGTGTGTGGAGAGACGGGAGTTCGAGGTGTGTGGACATGGGGAGTTCGAGGTGCGTGGAGAGACGGGAGTTCGAGGTGTGTGGACATGGGGAGTTCGAGGTGCGTGGAGAGACGGGAGTTCGAGGTGTGTGGACATGGGGAGTTCGAGGTGTGCGGAGAGACGGGAGTTCGAGCTGTGTGGAGAGACGGGAGTTCGAGGTGTGTGGAGAGACGTCAGTTCGAGGTGTGTGGACATGGGGAGTTCGACGTGCGTGGACATGGGGAGTTCGAGGTGCGTGGAGAGACGGGAGTTCGAGGTGTGTGGACATGGGGAGTTCGAGGTGTGTGGAGAGACGGGAGTTCGAGGTGTGTGGAGATGCGGGAGTTCGAGTTGTGTGGAAGGGGGAGTTCGAGGTGTGTGGAGAGACGGGAGTTCGAGTTGTGTGGAGAGGCGGCAGTTCGAGGTGTGTGGAGAGACAGGAGTTCGAGGTGTGTGGAGAGACAGGAGTTCGAGGTGTGTGGAGAGACGGGAGTTCGAGGTGTGTGGAGAGACGGGAGTTCGAGGTGTGTGGAGAGACGGGAGTTCGAGCTGTGTGGAGAGACGGGAGTTCGAGGTGTGTGGAGAGACGGCAGTTCGAGGTGTGTGGAGAGACGGGAGTTCGAGGTGTGTGGAGAGACGGGAGTTCGAGGTGTGTGGAGAGACGGGAGTTCGAGGTGTGTGGACAGGGGGAGTTCGAGGTGTGTGGAGAGACGGGAGTTCGAGGTTTGTGGGGAGACGGGTGTTCGAGGTGTGTGGAGAGACGGGAGTTCGAGGTGTGTGGAGAGACGGGAGTTCGAGGTGTGTGGAGAGACGGGAGTTCGAGGTGTGTGGAGAGACGGGAGTTCGAGGTGTGTGGAGAGACGGGAGTTCGAGGTGTGTGGACAGGGGGAGTTCGAGGTGTGTGCAGAGACGGAAGTTCGAGGTGTGTGCAGAGACGGAAGTTCGAGGTGTGTGGAGAGACGGAAGTTCGAGGTGTGTGGAGAGACGGAAGTTCGAGGTGTGTGGAGAGGGGGAGTTCGAGGTGTGTGGAGAGACGGGAGTTCGAGGTGTGTGGAGAGACGGGAGTTCGAGGTGTGTGGAGAGACGGGAGTTCGAGGTGTGTGGAGTGACGGGAGTTCGAGGTGTGTGGAGAGACGGGAGTTCGAGGTGTGTGGAGAGACGGGAGTTCGAGGTGTGTGGAGAGACGGGAGTTCGAGGTGTGTGGAGAGACGGGAGTTCGAGGTGTGTGGAGAGACGGGAGTTCGAGGTGTGTGGAGAGACGGGAGTTCGAGGTGTGTGGAGAGACGGGAGTTCGAGGTGTGTGGAGAGACGGGAGTTCGAGGTGTGTGGAGAGACGGGAGTTCGAGGTGTGTGGAGAGACGGGAGTTCGAGGTGTGTGGAGAGACGGGAGTTCGAGGTGTGTGGACGGGGGAGTTCGAGGTGTGTGGAGAGACGGGAGTTCGAGGTGTGTGGACGGGGGAGTTCGAAGTGTGTGGGGAGACGGGAGTTCGAGGTGTGTGGAGAGACGGGAGTTCGAGGTGTGTGGAGAGACGGGAGTTCGAGGTGTGTGGAGAGACGGGAGTTCGAGGTGTGTGGAGAGACGGGAGTTCGAGGTGTGAGGAGAGACGGGAGTTCGAGGTGTGTGGAGAGGCGGGAGTTCGAGGTGTGTGGAGAGGCGGGAGTTCGAGGTGTGTGGAGAGGCGGGAGTTCGAGGTGTGTGGAGAGACGGGAGTTCGAGGTGCGTGGAGAGGCGGGAATTCGAGGTGTGTGAAGAGGGGGAGTTCGAGGTGTGTGGAGAGACCGGAGTTCGAGGTGTGTGGAGAGACGTCAGTTCGAGGTGTGTGGAGGCAGGAGTTGAGGTGCGTGGAGAGACGGGAGTTCGAGGTGTGTGGAGAGACGGGAGTTCGAGGTGTGTGGACATGGGGAGTTCGAGGTGCGTGGAGAGACGGGAGTTCGAGGTGTGTGGACATGGGGAGTTCGAGGTGCGTGGAGAGACGGGAGTTCGAGGTGTGTGGACATGGGGAGTTCGAGGTGTGCGGAGAGACGGGAGTTCGAGCTGTGTGGAGAGACGGGAGTTCGAGGTGTGTGGAGAGACGTCAGTTCGAGGTGTGTGGACATGGGGAGTTCGACGTGCGTGGACATGGGGAGTTCGAGGTGCGTGGAGAGACGGGAGTTCGAGGTGTGTGGACATGGGGAGTTCGAGGTGTGTGGAGAGACGGGAGTTCGAGGTGTGTGGAGATGCGGGAGTTCGAGTTGTGTGGAAGGGGGAGTTCGAGGTGTGTGGAGAGACGGGAGTTCGAGTTGTGTGGAGAGGCGGCAGTTCGAGGTGTGTGGAGAGACAGGAGTTCGAGGTGTGTGGAGAGACAGGAGTTCGAGGTGTGTGGAGAGACGGGAGTTCGAGGTGTGTGGAGAGACGGGAGTTCGAGGTGTGTGGAGAGACGGGAGTTCGAGGTGTGTGGAGAGACGGCAGTTCGAGGTGTGTGGAGAGACGGGAGTTCGAGGTGTGTGGAGAGACGGGAGTTCGAGGTGTGTGGAGAGACGGGAGTTCGAGGTGTGTGGACAGGGGGAGTTCGAGGTGTGTGCAGAGACGGAAGTTCGAGGTGTGTGCAGAGACGGAAGTTCGAGGTGTGTGGAGAGACGGAAGTTCGAGGTGTGTGGAGAGGAGGAGTTCGAGGTGTGTGGAGAGACGGGAGTTCGAGGTGTGTGGAGAGACGGGAGTTCGAGGTGTGCGGAGAGACGGGAGTTCGAGGTGTGCGGAGAGACGGGAGTTCGAGGTGTGCGGAGAGACGGGAGTTCGAGGTGTGTGGAGAGGCGGGAGTTCGAGGTGTGAGGAGAGACGGGAGTTCGAGGTGTGAGGAGAGACCGGAGTTCGAGGTGTGTGGAGAGACGGGAGTTGGAGGTGTGTGGAGAGGGGAAGTTCGAGGTGTGTGGAGAGACGGGAGTTCGAGGTTTGTGGGGAGACGGGTGTTCGAGGTGTGTGGAGAGACGGGAGTTCGAGGTGTGTGGAGAGACGGGAGTTCGAGGTGTGTGGAGAGACGGGAGTTCGAGGTGTGTGGAGAGACGGGAGTTCGAGGTGTGTGGAGAGACGGGAGTTCGAGGTGTGTGGAGAGACGGGAGTTCGAGGTGTGTGGAGAGACGCGAGTTCGAGGTGTGTGGAGAGACGGGAGTTCAGGGTGTGTGGAGAGACGGGAGTTCGAGGTGTGTGGAGAGACGGGAGTTCGAGGTGTGTGGAGAGACGTGAGTTCGAGGTGTGTGGAAAGACGGGAGTTCGAGGTGTGTGGAGAGACGTGAGTTCGAGGTGTGTGGAGAGACGGGAGTTCGAGGTGTGTGGAAAGACGGGAGTTCGAGTTGTGTGGAGAGACGGGAGTTCGAGGTGTGTGGACATGGGAAGTTCGAGGTGTGTGGAGAGACGGGAGTTCGAGGTGTGTGGAGAGGCGGGAGTTCGAGTTGTGTGGAAGGGGGAGTTCGAGGTGTGTGGAGAGACGGGAGTTCGAGTTGTGTGGAGAGGCGGCAGTTCGAGGTGTGTGGAGAGACAGGAGTTCGAGGTGTGTGGAGAGACGGGAGTTCGAGGTGTGTGGAGAGACGGGAGTTCGAGGTGTGTGGAGAGACGGGAGTTCGAGGTGTGTGGAGAGACAGGAGTTCGAGCTGTGTGGAGAGACGGGAGTTCGAGGTGTGTGGAGAGACGGCAGTTCGAGGTGTGTGGAGAGACGGGAGTTCGAGGTGTGTGGAGAGACGGGAGTTCGAGGTGTGTGGACAGGGGGAGTTCGAGGTGTGTGGAGAGACGGGAGTTCGAGGTGTGTGCAGAGACGGAAGTTCGAGGTGTGTGGAGAGACGGAAGTTCGAGGTGTGAGGAGAGACGGGAGTTCGAGGTGTGAGGAGAGACCGGAGTTCGAGGTGTGTGGAGAGACGGGAGTTGGAGGTGTGAGGAGAGGGGAAGTTCGAGGTGTGTGGAGAGACGGGAGTTCGAGGTGTGTGGAGAGACGGGAGTTCGAGGTGTGTGGAGAGACGGGAGTTCGAGGTGTGTGGAGAGACGGGAGTTCGAGGTGTGTGGAGAGACGGGAGTTCGAGGTGTGTGGAGAGACGGGAGTTCGAGGTGTGTGGAGAGACGGGAGTTCGGGGTGTGTGGAGAGACGGGAGTTCGAGGTGTGTGGAGAGACGGGAGTTCGAGGTGTGTGGAGAGAGGGGAGTTCGAGGTGTGTGGAGAGACGGGAGTTCGAGGTGTGTGGAGAGACGTGAGTTCGAGGTGTGTGGAAAGACGGGAGTTCGAGGTGTGTGGAGAGACGGGAGTTCGAGGTGTGTGGAGAGACGGGAGTTCGAGGTGTGTGGAGAGACGGGAGTTCGAGGTGTGTGGAGAGACGGGAGTTCGAGGTGTGTGGAGAGACGGGAGTTCGAGGTGTGTGGAAAGACGGGAGTTCGAGGTGTGTGGAGAGACGTGAGTTCGAGGTGTGTGGAGAGACGGGAGTTCGAGGTGTGTGGAAAGACGGGAGTTCGAGTTGTGTGGAGAGACGGGAGTTCGAGGTGTGTGGACATGGGGAGTTCGAGGTGTGTGGAGAGACGGGAGTTCGAGGTGTGTGGAGAGGCGGGAGTTCGAGTTGTGTGGAAGGGGGAGTTCGAGGTGTGTGGAGAGACGGGAGTTCGAGTTGTGTGGAGAGGCGGCAGTTCGAGGTGTGTGGAGAGACAGGAGTTCGAGGTGTGTGGAGAGACGGGAGTTCGAGGTGTGTGGAGAGACGGGAGTTCGAGGTGTGTGGAGAGACGGGAGTTCGAGGTGTGTGGAGAGACGGGAGTTCGAGCTGTGTGGAGAGACGGGAGTTCGAGGTGTGTGGAGAGACGAGAGTTCGAGGTGTGTGGAGAGACGTGAGTTCGAGGTGTGTGGAGAGACGGGAGTTCGAGGTGTGTGGAGAGACGGGAGTTCGATGTGTGTGGAGAGACGGGAGTTCGATGTGTGTGGAGAGACGGGAGTTCGAGGTGTGTGGAGAGACGGGAGTTCGAGGTGTGTGGAGAGACGGGAGTTCGATGTGTGTGGAGAGACGGGAGTTCGAGTTGTGTGGAGAGACGGGAGTTCGAGGTGTGTGGAGAGACGGGAGTTCGATGTGTGTGGAGAGACGGGAGTTCGAGGTGTGTGGAGAGGGGGAGTTCGAGGTGTGTGGAGAGGGGGAGTTCGAGGTGTGTGGAGAGACGGGAGTTCGAGGTGTGTGGAGAGACCGGAGTTCGAGGTTTGTGGAGAGACCGGAGTTCGAGGTTTGTGGAGAGGGGGAGCTCGAGGTGTGTGGAGAGGGGGAGTTGGAGGTGTGTGGAGAGGGGGAGTTGGAGGTGTGTGGAGAGGGGAGTTCGAGGTGTGTGGAGAGGGGAGTTCGAGGTGTGTGGAGAGACGGGAGTTCGAGGTGTGTGGAGAGGGGAGTTCGAGGTGTGTGGAGAGAAGGGAGTTCGAGGTGTGTGGAGAGACGGGAGTTTAAGGTGTGTGGAGAGACGGGAGTTCGAGGTGTGTGGAGAGGGGTAGTTCGAGGTGTGTGGAGAGGGGGAGTTCGAGGTGTGTGGAGAGACGGGAGATCGAGGTGTGTGGAGAGGGGGAGTTCGAGGTGTGTGGAGAGGGGGAGTTTGTGGTGTGTGGAGAGGCGGGAGTTCGAGGTGTGTGGAGAGGTGGAGTTCAAGGTGTGTGGTGAGGGGGAGTTCGAGGTGTGTGGAGAGGGGAGTTCGAGGTGTGTGGAGAGACGGAAGTTCGAGGTGTGTGGAGAGACGGGAGTTCGAGGTGTGTGGAGAGACGGGAGTTCGATGTGTGTGGAGAGACGGGAGACCGAGGTGTGTCGAGAGGGGGAGTTCGAGGTGTGTGGAGAGACGGGAGTTCGAGGTGTGTGGAGAGACGGGAGTTCGAGGTGTGTGGAGAGACGGGAGTTCGAGGTGTGTGGATAGGGGGAGTTCGAGTTGTGTGGAGAGAAGGGAGTTCGAGGTGTGTGGAGAGACGGGAGTTCGAGGTGTGTGGAGAGACGGGAGTTCGAGGTGTGTGGAGAGACGGGAGTTCGAGGTGTGTGGAGAGACGGGAGTTCGAGGTGTGTGGAGAGACCGGAGTTCGAGGTGTGTGGAGAGACGGGAGTTTGAGGTGTGTCGAGAGGGGGAGTTCGAGGTGTGTGGAGAGACGGGAGTTCGAAGTGTGTGGAGAGACGGGAGTTCGAGGTGTGTGCAGAGACGGGAGTTAGAGGTGTGTGGAGAGACGGGAGTTCGAGGTGTGTGGAGACGGGAGTTCGAGGTGTGTGGAGAGACGGGAGTTCGAGGTGTGTGGAGAGACGGGAGTTCGAGGTGTGTGGACATGGGTAGTTTGAGGTTTGTGGAGGGACAGGTCGAGCGAGAGAGAAGGACAGATCGAGCGGCAGCGAGAGAGACAGATCGAATGAGAGCGAGAGAGACAGATCGAGCAAGAGAGAAAGACAGATCGAGCGAGAGAGAAAGACAGATCGAGCGAGAGAGAAAGACAGATCGAGCGAGAGAGAAAGACAGATCGAGCGAGAGAGAGACAGATCGAAGGAGAGAAAGACAGATCAAGCGAGAGAAAGACAGATCGAACGAGTGAGAAAGACAGATCGAGCGAGATAGAAAGACAGATCGAACGAGAGCAAGAGAGACAGATCGAACGAGAGCGAGAGAGACAGATCGAACGAGAGCGAGAGAGACAGATCGAACGAGAGCGAGAGAGACAGATCGAACGAGAGCGAGACAGACAGATCGAACGAGAGCAAGACAGACAGATCGAACGAGAGCGAGAGAGACAGATCGAACGAGAGCGAGACAGACAGATCGAACGAGAGCGAGACAGACAGATCGAACGAGAGCGAGACAGACAGATCGAACGAGAGCGAGACAGACAGATCGAACGAGAGCGAGACAGACAGATCGAGCGAGAGAGAAAGACAGATCGAGCGAGAGAGAAAGGCAGATCGAGCGAGAGAGAAAGACAGATCGAGCGAGAGAGAAAGACAGATCGAGCGAGAGAGAAAGACAGATCGAGCGAGAGAGAAAGACAGATCGAGCGAGAGAGAAAGACAGATCGAGCGAGAGAGAGATCGAGAAAGACAGATCGAGAGAGAAAGACAGATCGAGCGAGAGAGAAAGACAGATCGAGCGAGAGAGAAAGACAGATCGAGCGAGAGAGAAAGACAGATCGAGCGAGAGAGAAAGACAGATCGAGCGCGAGGAAGACAGATCGAGCGCGAGGAAGACAGATCGAGCGCGAGGAAGACAGATCGAGCGAGAGAGAAAGACAGATCGAGCGAGAGAGAAAGACAGATCGAGCAAGAGGGAAAGACAGATCGAGCGAGAGAGAAGGACAGTTCGAGCGAGAGAGAAAGACAGATCGAGCGAGAGAGAAAGACAGATCGAGCGAGAGGGAAAGACAGATCGAGCGAGAGAGAAGGATAGATCGAGCGAGAAAGGCAGATCGAGCGAGAGAGAAAGACAGATCGAGCGAGAGGGAAAGACAGATTGAGCGAGCGAGAAAGATAGATCGAGCGAGAGAGAAGGATAGATCGAGCGAGAAAGGCAGATCGAGCGAGGGAGAAAAGCACATCGAGCGAGAGAGAAAGACAGATTGAGCGAGAGAGAAGGATAGATCGAGCGAGAAAGGCAGAACGAGCGAGAGAGAAATACAGATCAAGCGAGCGAGAAAGGCAGATCGAGCGAGAGAGAAGGATAGATCGAGCGAGAAAGGCAGACAGATCGAGCGAGAGAGAAAGACAGATCGAGCGAGAAAGACAGATCGAGCGAGCGAGAAAGACAGATCGAGCGAGAGAGAAAGACAGATCGAGCGAGCGAGAAAGACAGATCGAGCGAGCGAGAAAGACAGATCGAGCGAGAGAGAAAGACAGATCGAGCGAGAAAGGCAGATCGAGCGAGAGAGAAAGACAGACAGATCGAGCGAGAGAGACAGACAGACAGATCGAGGGAGAAAGCCAGAGGGAGAGAGAGAGAGAAAGGCAGATCGAGCGAGAGAGAAAGACAGATCGAGCGAGAAAGGCAGATCGAGCGAGAGAGAAAGACAGACAGATCGAGGGAGAAAGCCAGAGGGAGAGCGAGCGAGAAAGACAGATCGAGCGAGAGAGAAAGACAGATCGAGCGAGAAAGGCAGATCGAGCGAGAGAGAAAGACAGACAGATCGAGCGAGAGAGACAGACAGACAGATCGAGGGAGAAAGCCAGAGGGAGAGAGAGAGAGAAAGGCAGGTCGAGCGAGGGAGAAAGACAGATCGAGCGAGAGAGAAAGACAGATCGAGCGAGAGAAAAAGACAGATCGAGCGAGAGAGAAAGACAGATCGAACGAGAGCGAGAGAGACAGATCGAACGAGAGCGAGAGAGACAGATCGAGCGGGAGCGAGAAACAGATCGAGCGAAAGTGAAAGACAGATCGAGCGAGCGAGACAGACAGGTCGAGCGAGAGAGACAGACAGGTCGAGCGAGAGAGACAGACAGGTCGAGCGAGAGAGACAGACAGGTCGAGCGAGAGAGACAGACAGGTCGAGCGAGAGAGACAGACCGAGCGAGAGAGAAAGACAGATCGAGCGAGAGAGAAAGACAGATCGAGCGAGAGGGAAAGACAGATCGAGCGAGAGAGAAGGACAGTTCGAGCGAGAGAGAAAGACAGATCGAGCGAGAGAGAAAGACAGATCGAGCGAGAGGGAAAGACAGATCGAGCGAGAGAGAAGGATAGATCGAGCGAGAAAGGCAGATCGAGCGAGAGAGAAAAGCAGATCGAGCGAGAGAGAAAGACAGATTGAGCGAGAGAGAAGGATAGATCGAGCGAGAAAGGCAGATCGAGCGAGAGAGAAGGATAGATCGAGCGAGAAAGGCAGATCGAGCGAGAGAGAAATACAGATCGAGCGAGCGAGAAAGGCAGATCGAGCGAGAGAGAAAGGCAGATCGAGCGAGAGAGAAAGACAGATCGAGCGAGAGAGAAAAGCAGACGAGCGAGAGAGAAATACAGATCGAGCGAGAGAGAAAGGCAGATCGAGCGAGAGAGAAAACCAGATCGAGCGAGAGAGAAATACAGATCGAGCGAGAGAGAAAGACAGATCGAACGGCAGCGAGAGAGACAGATCGAACGAGAGCGAGAGAGACAGATCGAGCGAGAGGGAAAGACAGATCGAGCGAGAGCGAGAGAGACAGATCGAGCGAGCGCGAGAAAACAGATCGAGCGCGAGAAAACAGATCGAGCGCGAGGACGACAGGTCGAGCGCGAGGAAGACAGGTCGAGCGCGAGGAAGACAGGTCGAGCGCGAGGAAGACAGGTCGAGCGCGAGGAAGACAGGTCGAGCGCGAGGAAGACAGGTCGAGCGCGAGGAAGACAGGTCGAGCGCGAGGAAGACAGGTCGAGCGCGAGGAAGACAGGTCGAGCGCGAGGAAGACAGGTCGAGCGCGAGGAAGACAGATCGAGCGAGAGAGAAAGACAGATCGAGCGAGAGAGAAAGACAGATCGAGCGAGAGAGAAAGACAGATCGAGCGAGAGAGAAAGACAGATCGAGCGAGAGAGAAAGACAGATCGAGCGAGAGAGAAAGACAGATCGAGCGAGAAAGACAGATCGAGCGAGAGAGAAAGACAGATCGAGCGAGAGAGAAAGACAGATCGAGCGAGAGAAAAAGACAGATCGAGCGACAAAGACAGATCGAGCAAGAGAGAAAGACAGATCGAGCGAGAGAGAGGGAGACAGATCGAAGGAGAGAAAGACAGATCAAGCGAGAGAAAGACAGATCGAACGAGAGAGAAAGACAGATCGAGCGAGATAGAAAGACAGATCGAACGAGAGCGAGAGAGACAGATCGAACGAGAGCGAGAGAGACAGATCGAACGAGAGCGAGAGAGACAGATCGAACGAGAGCGAGAGAGACAGATCGAACGAGAGCGAGACAGACAGATCGAACGAGAGCGAGACAGACAGATCGAACGAGAGCGAGACAGACAGATCGAACGAGAGCGTGACAGACAGATCGAACGAGAGCGAGACAGACAGATCGAACGAGAGCGAGACAGACAGATCGAACGAGAGCGAGACAGACAGTTCGAACGAGAGCGAGAGAGACAGATCGAACGAGAGCGAGAGAGACAGATCGAGCGGGAGCGACAACCAGATCGAGCGAAAGTGAAAGACAGGTCGAGCGAGCGAGACAGACAGGTCGAGCGAGAGAGAAGGACAGGTCGAGCGAGAGAGAAGGACAGATCGAGCGGCAGCGAGAGAGACAGATCGAAAGAGAGCGAGAGAGACAGATCGAGCGAGAGAGAAAGACAGATCGAGCGAGAGAGAAAGACAGATCGAGCGAGAGAGAAAGACAGATCGAGCGAGAGGAAGACAGATCGAGCGCGAGGAAGACAGATCGAGCGCGAGGAAGACAGATCGAGCGCGAGGAAGACAGATCGAGCGCGAGGAAGACAGATCGAGCGCGAGGAAGACAGATCGAGCGCGAGGAAGACAGATCGAGCGCGAGGAAGACAGATCGAGCGCGAGGAAGACAGATCGAGCGCGAGGAAGACAGATCGAGCGCGAGGAAGACAGATCGAGCGCGAGGAAGACAGATCGAGCGCGAGGAAGACAGATCGAGCGCGAGGAAGACAGATCGAGCTCGAGGAAGACAGATCGAGCGCGAGGAAGACAGATCGAGCGCGAGGAAGACAGATCGAGCGCGAGGAAGACAGATCGAGCGCGAGGAAGACAGATCGAGCGCGAGGAAGACAGATCGAGCGCGAGGAAGACAGATCGAGCGCGAGGAAGACAGATCGAGCGCGAGGAAGACAGATCGAGCGCGAGGAAGACAGATCGAGCGCGAGGAAGACAGATCGAGAGAAAGAGAAAGAGAAAGACAGATCGAACGAGAGTCAGACAGATCGAGAGTGACAGCCAGACAGAGAGAGAGAGAGAAAGGCAGATCGTGCGAGAAAGAAAGACAGATCGAGCGAGAGAGAAAGGCAGATCGAGCGAGAGAGAAAGGCAGATCGAGCGAGAGAGAAAGACAGATCGAGCGAGAGAGAGACAGATCGAGCGAGAGAGAAAGACAGATCGAGCGAGAGAGAAAGACAGATCGAGCGAGAAAGACAGATCGAGCGAGCGAGAAAGACAGATCGAGCGAGAGAGAAAGACAGATCGAGCGAGAAAGACAGATCGAGCGAGAAAGACAGATCAAGCAAGAGAGAAAGACAGATCGAGCGAGAAAGACAGATCGAGCGAGAGAGAAAGACAGATCGAGCGAGAGAGAAAGACAGATCGAGCGAGCGAGACAGACAGATCGAGCGAGACAGACAGATCGAGCGAGAGAGAAAGACAGATCGAGCGAGAAAGGCAGATCGAGCGAGAAAGACAGACAGATCGAGCGAGAGCGAGACAGACAGATCGAGCGAGAGAGAAAGACAGATCGAACGAGAAAGGCAGATCGAGCGAGAGAGAAAGACAGACAGATCGAGCGAGAGAGACAGACAGACAGACAGATCGAGGGAGAAAGCCAGAGGGAGAGAGAGAGAAAGGCAGGTCGAGCGAGGGAGAAAGACAGATCGAGCGAGAGAGAAAGACAGATGGCGCGAAAAAGACAGATGGAGCGAAAAAGACAGATGGAGCGAAAAAGACAGATCGAGCGAGAGAGAAAGACAGATCGAGCGAGAGAGAAAGACAGATCGAGCGAGAGAGAAAGACAGATCGAGCGAGAGAGAAAGACAGATCGAGCGAGAGAGAAAGACAGATCGAGCGAGAGAGACAGATCGAACGAGAGCGAGAGAGACAGATCGAGCGGGAGCGAAAAACAGATCGAGCGAAAGTGAAAGACAGGTCGAGCGAGAGAGACAGACAGGTCGAGCGAGAGAGACAGACAGGTCGAGCAAGAAAGACAGATCGAGCGAGAAAGGCAGATCGAGCGAGAGAGAAAAGCAGATCGAGCGAGAGAGAAATACAGATCGAGCGAGAGAGAAAGACAGATCGAACGGCAGCGAGAGAGACAGATCGAACGAGAGCGAGAGAGACAGATCGAGCGAGAGAGAAAGACAGATCGAGCGAGAGAGAAAGACAGATCGAGCGAGAGAGAAAGACAGATCGAGCGAGAGAGAAAGACAGATCGAGCGAGAGGGAAAGACAGATCGAGCGAGAGGGAAAGACAGATCGAGCGAGAGGGAAAGACAGATCGAGCGAGAGAGAAGGACATTTCGAGCGAGAGAGAAGGACAGATCGAGCGAGAGAGAAAGACAGATCGAGCGAGAAAGGCAGATCGAGCGAGAGAGAAAAGCAGATCGAGCGAGAGAGAAGGATAGATCGAGCGAGAAAGGCAGATCGAGCGAGAGAGAAAAGCAGATCGAGCGAGAGAGAAGGACAGATCGAGCGAGAGAGAAGGACAGATCGAGCGAGAGAGAAAGACAGATCGAGCGAGAGGGAAAGACAGATCGAGCGAGAGGGAAAGACAGATCGAGCGAGAGGGAAAGACAGATCGAGCGAGAGAGAAAGACAGATCGAGCGAGAGGGAAAGACAGATCGAGCGAGAGGGAAAGACAGATCGAGCGAGAGAGAAGGACATGTTCGAGCGAGAGAGAAGGACAGATCGAGCGAGAGAGAAAGACAGATCGAGCGAGAGGGAAAGACAGATCGAGCGAGAGGGAAAGACAGATCGAGCGAGAGGGAAAGACAGATCGAGCGAGAGAGAAGGACAGTTCGAGCGAGAGAGAAGGACAGATCGAGCGAGAGAGAAAGACAGATCGAGCGAGAAAGGCAGATCGAGCGAGAGAGAAAAGCAGATCGAGCGAGAGAGAAAGACAGATCGAGCGAGAGAGAAAGACAGATCGAGCGAGAGAGAAGGATAGATCGAGCGAGAAAGGCAGATCGAGCGAGAGAGAAAAGCAGATCGAGCGAGAGAGAAATACAGACCGAGCGAGAGAGAAAGACAGATCGAACGGCAGCGAGAGAGACAGTTCGAACGAGAGCGAGAGAGACAGATCGAGCGAGAGAGAAAGACAGATCGAGCGAGAGCGAGAGAGACAGATCGAGCGAGCGCGGAAAACAGGTCGAGCGCGAGGAAGACAGGTCGAGCGCGAGGAAGACAGGTCGAGCGCGAGGAAGACAGGTCGAGCGCGAGGAAGACAGGTCGAGCGCGAGGAAGACAGGTCGAGCGCGAGGAAGACAGTTCGAGCGCGAGGAAGACAGATCGAGCGCGAGGAAGACAGATCGAGCGCGAGGAAGACAGATCGAGCGCGAGGAAGACAGATCGAGCGCGAGGAAGACAGATCGAGCGCGAGGAAGACAGATCGAGCGCGAGGAAGACAGATCGAGCGCGAGGAAGACAGATCGAGCGCGTGGAAGACAGATCGAGCGCGAGGAAGACAGATCGAGCGAGAGAGAAAGACAGATCGAGCGAGAGAGAAAGACAGATCGAGCGAGAGAGAAAGACAGATCGAGCGAGAAAGACAGATCGAGCGAGAGAGAAAGACAGATCGAGCAAGAGAGAAAGACAGATCGAGCGAGAGAGAAAGACAGATCGAGCGAGACAGAAAGACAGATCGAGCGAGAGAGAAAGACAGATCGAGCGAGAGAAAAAGACAGATCGAGCGACAAAGACAGATCGAGCAAGAGAGAAAGACAGATCGAGCGAGAGAGAGGGAGACAGATCGAAGGAGAGAAAAACAGATCAAGCGAGAGAAAGACAGATCGAACGAGAGAGAAAGACAGATCGAGCGAGATAGAAAGACAGATCGAACGAGAGCGAGAGAGACAGATCGAACGAGAGCGAGAGTGACAGATCGAACGAGAGCGAGACAGACAGATCGAACGAGAGCGAGACAGACAGATCGAACGAGAGCGAGACAGACAGATCGAACGAGAGCGAGACAGACAGATCGAACGAGAGCGAGACAGACAGATCGAACGAGAGCGAGACAAGACAGACAGATCGAACGAGAGCGAGACAGACAGATCGAACGAGAGCGAGAGAGACAGATCGAGCGGGAGCGACAAACAGATCGAGCGAAAGTGAAAGACAGGTCGAGCGAGCGAGACAGACAGGTCGAGCGAGAGAGAAGGACAGGTCGAGCGAGAGAGAAGGACAGATCGAGCGGCAGCGAGAGACACAGATCGAAAGAGAGCGAGAGAGACAGATCGAGCGAGAGAGAAAGACAGATCGAGCGAGAGAGAAAGACAGATCGAGCGAGAGAGAAAGACAGATCGAGCGAGAGAGAAAGACAGATCGAGCGAGAGAGGAAGACAGATCGAGCGAGACAGAAAGACAGATCGAGCGAGAGAGAAAGACAGATCGAGCGAGAGAGAAAGACAGATCGAGCGAGAGAGAAAGACAGATCGAGCGAGAGAGAAAGACAGATCGAGCGAGAGAGAAAGACAGATCGAGCGAGAGAGAAAGACAGATCGAGCGAGAAAGGCAGATCGAGCGAGAGAGAAAAGCAGATCGAGCGAGAGAGAAATACAGATCGAGCGAGAGAGAAAGACAGATCGAACGGCAGCGAGAGAGACAGATCGAACGAGAGCGAGAGAGACAGATCGAGCGAGAGAGAAAGACAGATCGAGCGAGAGAGAAGGACAGATCGAGCGAGAGAGAAAGACAGATCGAGCGAGAAAGGCAGATCGAGCGAGAAAGGCAGATCGAGCGAGAGAGAAAAGCAGATCGAGCGAGAGAGAAGGATAGATCGAGCGAGAAAGGCAGATCGAGCGAGAGAGAAAAGCAGATCGAGCGAGAGAGAAGGACAGATCGAGCGAGAGAGAAAGACAGATCGAGCGAGAGAGAAAGACAGATCGAGCGAGAGGGAAAGACAGATCGAGCGAGAGAGAAAGACAGATCGAGCGAGAGAGAAAGACAGATCGAGCGAGAGAGAAAGACAGATCGAGCGAGAAAGGCAGATCGAGCGAGAGAGAAAAGCAGATCGAGCGAGAGAGAAATACAGATCGAGCGAGAGAGAAAGACAGATCGAACGGCAGCGAGAGAGACAGATCGAACGAGAGCGAGAGAGACAGATCGAGCGAGAGAGAAAGACAGATCGAGCGAGAGAGAAAGACAGATCGAGCGAGAGAGAAAGACAGATCGAGCGAGAGGGAAAGACAGATCGAGCGAGAGGGAAAGACAGATCGAGCGAGAGGGAAAGACAGATCGAGCGAGAGAGAAGGACATTTCGAGCGAGAGAGAAGGACAGATCGAGCGAGAGAGAAAGACAGATCGAGCGAGAAAGGCAGATCGAGCAGGAGAGAGAAGCAGATCGAGCGAGAGAGAAGGATAGATCGAGCGAGAAAGGCAGATCGAGCGAGAGAGAAAAGCAGATCGAGCGAGAGAGAAGGACAGATCGAGCGAGAGAGAAAGACAGATCGAGCGAGAGAGGAAGACAGATCGAGCGAGAGAGAAAGACAGATCGAGCGAGAGAGAAAGACAGATCGAGCGAGAGAGAAAGACAGATCGAGCGAGAGGGAAAGACAGATCGAGCGAGAGGGAAAGACAGATCGAGCGAGAGGGAAAGACAGATCGAGCGAGAGAGAAGGACAGTTCGAGCGAGAGAGAAAGACAGATCGAGCGAGAGGGAAAGACAGATCGAGCGAGAGAGAAAGACAGATCGAGCGAGAGGGAAAGACAGATCGAGCGAGAGGGAAAGACAGATCGAGCGAGAGAGAAAGACAGATCGAGCGAGAGAGAAAGACAGATCGAGCGAGAGAGAAAGACAGATCGAGCGAGAGAGAAAGACAGATCGAGCGAGAGGGAAAGACAGATCGAGCGAGAGGGAAAGACAGATCGAGCGAGAGGGAAAGACAGATCGAGCGAGAGAGAAGGACAGTTCGAGCGAGAGAGAAGGACAGATCGAGCGAGAGAGAAAGACAGATCGAGCGAGAGGGAAAGACAGATCGAGCGAGAGGGAAAGACAGATCGAGCGAGAGGGAAAGACAGATCGAGCGAGAGAGAAGGACAGTTCGAGCGAGAGAGAAGGACAGATCGAGCGAGAGAGAAAGACAGATCGAGCGAGAAAGGCAGATCGAGCGAGAGAGAAAAGCAGATCGAGCAAGAGAGAAAGACAGATCGAGCGAGAGAGAAAGACAGATCGAGCGAGAGAGAAGGATAGATCGAGCGAGAAAGGCAGATCGAGCGAGAGAGAAAAGCAGATCGAGCGAGAGAGAAATACAGATCGAGCGAGAGAGAAAGACAGATCGAACGGCAGCGAGAGAGACAGATCGAACGAGAGCGAGAGAGACAGATCGAGCGAGAGAGAAAGACAGATCGAGCGAGAGCGAGAGAGACAGATCGAGCGAGCGCGAGAAAACAGGTCGAGCGCGAGGAAGACAGGTCGAGCGCGAGGAAGACAGGTCGAGCGCGAGGAAGACAGGTCGAGCGCGAGGAAGACAGGTCGAGCGCGAGGAAGACAGATCGAGCGCGAGGAAGACAGGTCGAGCGCGAGGAAGACAGATCGAGCGCGAGGAAGACAGATCGAGCGAGAGAGAGAGAGACAGATCGAAGGAGAGAAAGACAGATCAAGCGAGAGAAAGACAGATCGAACGAGAGCGAGAGAGACAGATCGAACGAGAGCGAGAGAGACAGATCGAACGAGAGCGAGAGAGACAGATCGAACGAGAGCGAGACAGACAGATCGAACGAGAGCGAGACAGACAGATCGAACGAGAGCGAGACAGACAGATCGAATGCGAGCGAGACAGACAGATCGAACGAGAGCGAGACAGACAGATCGAACGAGAGCGAGACAGACAGATCGAACGAGAGCGAGACAGACAGATCGAACGAGAGCGAGACAGACAGATCGAACGAGAGCGAGACAGACAGATCGAACGAGAGCGAGACAGACAGATCGAACGAGAGAGAAGGACAGATCGAGCGAGAGAGAAGGACAGATCGAGCGAGAGAGAAGGACAGATCGAGCAGCAGCGAGAGAGACAGATCGAAAGAGAGCGAGAGAGACAGATCGAGCGAGAGAGAAAGACAGATCGAGCGAGAGAGAAAGACAGATCGAGCGAGAGAGAAAGACAGATCGAGCGAGAGAGGAAGACAGATCGAGCGCGAGGAAGACAGATCGAGCGCGAGGAAGACAGATCGATCGCGAGGAAGACAGATCGAGCGCGAGGAAGACAGATCGAGCGCGAGGAAGACAGATCGAGCGCGAGGAAGACAGATCGAGCGCGAGGAAGACAGATCGAGCGCGAGGAAGACAGATCGATCGCGAGGAAGACAGGTCGAGCGCGAGGAAGACAGGTCGAGCGCGAGGAAGACAGGTCGAGCGCGAGGAAGACAGGTCGAGCGCGAGGAAGACAGGTCGAGCGCGAGGAAGACAGGTCGAGCGCGAGGAAGACAGGTCGAGCGCGAGGAAGACAGTTCGAGCGCGAGGAACACAGATCGAGCGCGAGGAAGACAGATCGAGCGCGAGGAAGACAGATCGAGCGCGAGGAAGACAGATCGAGCGCGAGGAAGACAGATCGAGCGCGAGGAAGACAGATCGAGCGCGTGGAAGACAGATCGAGCGCGAGGAAGACAGATCGAGGGAGAGAGAAAGACAGATCGAGCGAGAGAGAAAGACAGATCGAGCGCGAGGAAGACAGATCGAGAGAAAGAGAAAGGGAAAGACAGATCGAACGAGAGTCAGACAGATCGAGAGTGACAGCCAGACAGAGAGAGAGAGAGAAAGGCAGATCGTGCGAGAAAGAAAGACAGATCGAGCGAGAGAGAAAGGCAGATCGAGCGAGAGAGAAAGGCAGATCGAGCGAGAGAGAAAGACAGATCGAGCGAGAGAGAAAGACAGATCGAGCGAGAGAGAAAGACAGATCGAGCGAGAGAGAAAGACAGATCGAGCGAGAGAGAAAGACAGATCGAGCGAGAGAGAAAGACAGATCGAGCGAGAAAGACAGATCGAGTGAGAGAGAAAGACAGATCGAGCGAGAGAGAAAGACAGATCGAGCGAGCGAGACAGACAGATCGAGCGCGAGGAAGACAGATCGAGCGCGAGGAAGACAGATCGAGCGCGAGGAAGACAGATCGAGAGAAAGAGAAAGAGAAAGACAGATCGAACGAGAGTCAGACAGATCGAGAGTGACAGCCAGACAGAGAGAGAGAGAGAAAGGCAGATCGTGCGAGAAAGAAAGACAGATCGAGCGAGAGAGAAAGGCAGATCGAGCGAGAGAGAAAGGCAGATCGAGCGAGAGAGAAAGGCAGATCGAGCGAGCGAGAAAGACAGATCGAGCGAGAGAGAAAGACAGATCGAGCGAGAGAGAAAGACAGATCGAGCGAGAGAGAAAGACAGATCGAGCGAGAAAGACAGATCGAGCGAGCGAGAAAGACAGATCGAGCGAGAAAGACAGATCGAGCGAGAAAGACAGATCGAGCGAGAAAGACAGATCGAGCGAGAAAGACAGATCAAGCAAGAGAGAAAGACAGATCGAGCGAGAAACACAGATCGAGCGAGAGAGAAAGACAGATCGAGCGAGAGAGAAAGACAGATCGAGCGAGAGAGAAAGACAGATCGAGCGAGCGAGACAGACAGATCGAGCGAGACAGACAGATCGAGCGAGAGAGAAAGACAGATCGAGCGAGAAAGGCAGATCGAGCGAGAAAGACAGACAGATCGAGCGAGAGCGAGACAGACAGATCGAGCGAGAGAGAAAGACAGATCGAACGAGAAAGGCAGATCGAGCGAGAGAGAAAGACAGACAGATCGAGCGAGAGAGACAGACAGACAGACAGATCGAGGGAGAAAGCCAGAGGGAGAGAGAGAGAAAGGCAGGTCGAGCGAGGGAGAAAGACAGATCGAGCGAGAGAGAAAGACAGATGGCGCGAAAAAGACAGATGGAGCGAAAAAGACAGATGGAGCGAAAAACAGATCGAGCGAAAGTGAAAGACAGGTCGAGCGAGAGAGACAGACAGGTCGAGCGAGAGAGAAAGACAGATCGAGCGAGAGAGAAAGACAGATCGAGCGAGAGAGAAAGACAGATCGAGCGAGAAAGGCAGATCGAGCGAGAGAGAAAAGCAGATCGAGCGAGAGAGAAATACAGATCGAGCGAGAGAGAAAGACAGATCGAACGGCAGCGAGAGAGACAGATCGAACGAGAGCGAGAGAGACAGATCGAGCGAGAGAGAAAGACAGATCGAGCGAGAGAGAAAGACAGATCGAGCGAGAGAGAAGGATAGATCGAGCGAGAAAGGCAGATCGAGCGAGAGAGAAAAGCAGATCGAGCGAGAGAGAAATACAGATCGAGCGAGAGAGAAAGGCAGATCGAGCGAGCGAGAAAGACAGATCGAGCGAGCGAGAAAGACAGATCGAGCGAGAGAGAAAGACAGATCGAGCGAGAGAGAAAGACAGATCGAGCGAGAGAGAAAGACAGATCGAGCGAGAAAGACAGATCGAGCGAGAAAGACAGATCGAGCGAGCGAGAAAGACAGATCGAGCGAGAGAGAAAGACAGATCGAGCGAGCGAGAAAGACAGATCGAGCGAACGAGAAAGACAGATCGAGCGAGAGAGAAAGACAGATCGAGCGAGAAAGGCAGATCGAGCGAGAGAGAAAGACAGACAGATCGAGCGAGAGAGACAGACAGACAGATCGAGGAAGAAAGCCAGAGGGAGAGAGAGAGAGAAAGGCTGGTCGAGCGAGGGAGAAAGACAGATCGAGCGAGAGAGAAAGACAGATCGAGCGAGAGAAAAAGACAGATCGAGCGAGAGAGAAAGACAGATCGAACGAGAGCGAGAGAGACAGATCGAACGAGAGCGAGAGAGACAGATCGAGCGGGAGCGAGAAACAGATCGAGCGAAAGTGAAAGACAGATCGAGCGAGAGAGACAGACAGGTCGAGCGAGAGAGACAGACAGCTCGAGCGAGAGAGACAGACAGGTCGAGCGAGAGAGACAGACAGGTCGAGCGAGAGAGACAGACAGGTCGAGCGAGAGAGACAGACCGAGCGAGAGAGAAAGACAGATCGAGCGAGAGAGAAAGACAGATCGAGCGAGAGAGAAAGACAGATCGAGCAAGAGGGAAAGACAGATCGAGCGAGAGAGAAGGACAGTTCGAGCGAGAGAGAAAGACAGATCGAGCGAGAGAGAAAGACAGATCGAGCGAGAGGGAAAGACAGATCGAGCGAGAGAGAAGGATAGATCGAGCGAGAAAGGCAGATCGAGCGAGAGAGAAAGACAGATCGAGCGAGAGGGAAAGACAGATTGAGCGAGAGAGAAAGATAGATCGAGCGAGAGAGAAGGATAGATCGAGCGAGAAAGGCAGATCGAGCGAGAGAGAAAAGCAGATCGAGCGAGAGAGAAAGACAGATTGAGCGAGAGAGAAGGATAGATCGAGCGAGAAAGGCAGATCGAGCGAGAGAGAAATACAGATCGAGCGAGCGAGAAAGGCACATCGAGCGAGAGAGAAGGATAGATCGAGCGAGAAAGGCAGATCGAGCGAGAGAGAAAGACAGATCGAGCGAGAGAGAAAGACAGATCGAGCGAGCGAGAAAGACAGATCGAGCGAGAGAGAAAGACAGATCGAGCGAGAGAGAAAGACAGATCGAGCGAGAGAGAAAGACAGATCGAGCGAGAGAGAAAGACAGATCGAGCGAGCGAGAAAGACAGATCAAGCGAGCGAGAAAGACAGATCGAGCAAGAGAGAAAGACAGATCGAGCGAGAGAGAAAGACAGATCGAGCGAGCGAGAAAGACAGATCGAGCGAGAGAGAAAGACAGATCGAGCGAGAGAGAAAGACAGATCGAGCGAGAAAGACAGATCGAGCGAGCGAAAAAGACAGATCGAGCGAGAGAGAAAGACAGATCGAGCGAGAGAGAAAGACAGATCGAGCGAGAGAGAAAGACAGATCAAGCGAGAGAGAAAGACAGATCGAGCGAGAAAGGCAGATCGAGCGAGAGAGAAAGACAGATCGAGCGAGAAAGGCAGATCGAGCGAGAGAGAAAGACAGACAGATCGAGCGAGAGAGACAGACAGACAGATCGAGGGAGAAAGCCAGAGGGAGAAAGAGAGAAAGGCAGGTCGAGCGAGGGAGAAAGACAGATCGAGCGAGAGAGAAAGACAGATCGAGCGAGAGAGAAAGACAGATCGAGCGAGAGAGAAAGACAGATCGAGCGAGAGGGAAAGACAGATCGAGCGAGAGGGAAAGACAGATCGAGCGAGAGGGAAAGACAGATCGAGCGAGAGGGAAAGACAGATCGAGCGAGAGAGAAGGACAGTTCGAGCGAGAGAGAAGGACAGATCGAGCGAGAGAGAAAGACAGATCGAGCGAGAAAGGCAGATCGAGCGAGAGAGAAAAGCAGATCAAGCGAGAGAGAAAGACAGATCGAGCGAGCGAGACAGACAGGTCGAGCGAGAGAGACAGACAGGTCGAGCGAGAGAGACAGACAGGTCGAGCGAGAGAGACAGACAGGTCGAGCGAGAGAGACAGACAGGTCGAGCGAGAGAGACAGACAGGTCGAGCGAGAGAGACAGACAGGTCGAGCGAGAGAGACAGACAGGTCGAGCGAGAGAGAAAGACAGATCGAGCGAGAGAGAAAGACAGATCGAGCGAGAGAGAAAGACAGATCGAGCGAGAGAGAAAGACAGATCGAGCAAGAGGGAAAGACAGATCGAGCGAGAGAGAAGGACAGTTCGAGCGAGAGAGAAAGACAGATCGAGCGAGAGAGAAAGACAGATCGAGCGAGAGGGAAAGACAGATCGAGCGAGAGAGAAGGATAGATCGAGCGAGAAAGGTAGATCGAGCGAGAGAGAAGGATAGATCGAGCGAGAAAGGTAGATCGAGCGAGAGAGAAAGACAGATCGAGCGAGAGGGAAAGACAGATTGAGCGAGAGAGAAAGATAGATCGAGCGAGAGAGAGAAGGATAGATCGAGCGAGAAAGGCAGATCGAGCGAGAGAGAAAAGCAGATCGAGCGAGAGAGAAAGACAGATTGAGCGAGAGAGAAGGATAGATCGAGCGAGAAAGGCAGATCGAGCGAGAGAGAAATACAGATCGAGCGAGCGAGAAAGGCAGATCGAGCGAGAGAGAAGGATAGATCGAGCGAGAAAGGCAGATCGAGCGAGAGAGAAAGACAGATCGAGCGAGAGAGAAAGATAGATCGAGCGAGAGAGAAAGACAGATCGAGCGAGAGAGAAAGACAGATCGAGCGAGAGGAAGACAGATCGAGCGCGAGGAAGACAGATCGAGCGCGAGGAAGACAGATCGAGCGCGTGGAAGACAGATCGAGCGCGAGGAAGACAGATCGAGCGCGAGGAAGACAGATCGAGCGCGAGGAAGACAGATCGAGCGCGAGGAAGACAGATCGAGCGCGTGGAAGACAGATCGAGCGCGAGGAAGACAGATCGAGGGAGAGAGAAAGACAGATCGAGCGAGAGAGAAAGACAGATCGAGCGCGAGGAAGACAGATCGAGAGAAAGAGAAAGGGAAAGACAGATCGAACGAGAGTCAGACAGATCGAGAGTGACAGCCAGACAGAGAGAGAGAGAGAAAGGCAGATCGTGCGAGAAAGAAAGACAGATCGAGCGAGAGAGAAAGGCAGATCGAGCGAGAGAGAAAGGCAGATCGAGCGAGCGAGAAAGGCAGATCGAGCGAGAGAGAAAGACAGATCGAGCGAGAGAGAAAGACAGATCGAGCGAGAGAGAAAGACAGATCGAGCGAGAGAGAAAGACAGATCGAGCGAGAAAGACAGATCGAGTGAGAGAGAAAGACAGATCGAGCGAGAGAGAAAGACAGATCGAGCGAGCGAGACAGACAGATCGAGCGCGAGGAAGACAGATCGAGCGCGAGGAAGACAGATCGAGCGCGAGGAAGACAGATCGAGAGAAAGAGAAAGAGAAAGACAGATCGAACGAGAGTCAGACAGATCGAGAGTGACAGCCAGACAGAGAGAGAGAGAGAAAGGCAGATCGTGCGAGAAAGAAAGACAGATCGAGCGAGAGAGAAAGGCAGATCGAGCGAGAGAGAAAGACAGAACGAGCGAGAGAGAAAGGCAGATCGAGCGAGAGAGAAAGGCAGATCGAGCGAGCGAGAAAGACAGATCGAGCGAGAGAGAAAGACAGATCGAGCGAGAGAGAAAGACAGATCGAGCGAGAGAGAAAGACAGATCGAGCGAGAGAGAAAGACAGATCGAGCGAGAAAGACAGATCGAGCGAGAAAGACAGATCGAGCGAGAAAGACAGATCAAGCAAGAGAGAAAGACAGATCGAGCGAGAAAGACAGATCGAGCGAGAAAGACAGATCGAGCGAGAGAGAAAGACAGATCGAGCGAGAGAGAAAGACAGATCGAGCGAGAGAGAAAGACAGATCGAGCGAGCGAGACAGACAGATCGAGCGAGACAGACAGATCGAGCGAGAGAGAAAAGCAGATCGAGCGAGAGAGAAATACAGATCGAGCGAGAGAGAAAGACAGATCGAACGGCAGCGAGAGAGACAGATCGAACGAGAGCGAGAGAGACAGATCGAGCGAGAGAGAAAGACAGATCGAGCGAGAGAGAAAGACAGATCGAGCGAGAGAGAAGGATAGATCGAGCGAGAAAGGCAGATCGAGCGAGAGAGAAAAGCAGATCGAGCGAGAGAGAAATACAGATCGAGCGAGAGAGAAAGGCAGATCGAGCGAGCGAGAAAGACAGATCGAGCGAGCGAGAAAGACAGATCGAGCGAGAGAGAAAGACAGATCGAGCGAGAGAGAAAGACAGATCGAGCGAGAGAGAAAGACAGATCGAGCGAGAAAGACAGATCGAGCGAGCGAGAAAGACAGATCGAGCGAGAGAGAAAGACAGATCGAGCGAGCGAGAAAGACAGATCGAGCGAACGAGAAAGACAGATCGAGCGAGAGAGAAAGACAGATCGAGCGAGAAAGGCAGATCGAGCGAGAGAGAAAGACAGACAGATCGAGCGAGAGAGACAGACAGACAGATCGAGGAAGAAAGCCAGAGGGAGAGAGAGAGAGAAAGGCTGGTCGAGCGAGGGAGAAAGACAGATCGAGCGAGAGAGAAAGACAGATCGAGCGAGAGAAAAAGACAGATCGAGCGAGAGAGAAAGACAGATCGAACGAGAGCGAGAGAGACAGATCGAACGAGAGCGAGAGAGACAGATCGAGCGGGAGCGAGAAACAGATCGAGCGAAAGTGAAAGACAGATCGAGCGAGAGAGACAGACAGGTCGAGCGAGAGAGACAGACAGGTCGAGCGAGAGAGACAGACAGGTCGAGCGAGAGAGACAGACAGGTCGAGCGAGAGAGACAGACAGGTCGAGCGAGAGAGACAGACAGGTCGAGCGAGAGAGACAGACCGAGCGAGAGAGAAAGACAGATCGAGCGAGAGAGAAAGACAGATCGAGCGAGAGAGAAAGACAGATCGAGCAAGAGGGAAAGACAGATCGAGCGAGAGAGAAGGACAGTTCGAGCGAGAGAGAAAGACAGATCGAGCGAGAGAGAAAGACAGATCGAGCGAGAGGGAAAGACAGATCGAGCGAGAGAGAAGGATAGATCGAGCGAGAAAGGCAGATCGAGCGAGAGAGAAAGACAGATCGAGCGAGAGGGAAAGACAGATTGAGCGAGAGAGAAAGATAGATCGAGCGAGAGAGAAGGATAGATCGAGCGAGAAAGGCAGATCGAGCGAGAGAGAAAAGCAGATCGAGCGAGAGAGAAAGACAGATTGAGCGAGAGAGAAGGATAGATCGAGCGAGAAAGGCAGATCGAGCGAGAGAGAAATACAGATCGAGCGAGCGAGAAAGGCAGATCGAGCGAGAGAGAAGGATAGATCGAGCGAGAAAGGCAGATCGAGCGAGAGAGAAAGACAGATCGAGCGAGAGAGAAAGACAGATCGAGCGAGCGAGAAAGACAGATCGAGCGAGAGAGAAAGACAGATCGAGCGAGAGAGAAAGACAGATCGAGCGAGCGAGAAAGACAGATCGAGCGAGAGAGAAAGACAGATCGAGCGAGAGAGAAAGACAGATCGAGCGAGCGAGAAAGACAGATCGAGCGAGAGAGAAAGACAGATCGAGCGAGAGAGAAAGACAGATCGAGCGAGAAAGACAGATCGAGCGAGCGAAAAAGACAGATCGAGCGAGAGAGAAAGACAGATCGAGCGAGAGAGAAAGACAGATCGAGCGAGAGAGAAAGACAGATCAAGCGAGAGAGAAAGACAGATCGAGCGAGAAAGGCAGATCGAGCGAGAGAGAAAGACAGATCGAGCGAGAAAGGCAGATCGAGCGAGAGAGAAAGACAGACAGATCGAGCGAGAGAGACAGACAGACAGATCGAGGGAGAAAGCCAGAGGGAGAAAGAGAGAAAGGCAGGTCGAGCGAGGGAGAAAGACAGATCGAGCGAGAGAGAAAGACAGATCGAGCGAGAGAGAAAGACAGATCGAGCGAGAGAGAAAGACAGATCGAGCGAGAGGGAAAGACAGATCGAGCGAGAGGGAAAGACAGATCGAGCGAGAGGGAAAGACAGATCGAGCGAGAGGGAAAGACAGATCGAGCGAGAGAGAAGGACAGTTCGAGCGAGAGAGAAGGACAGATCGAGCGAGAGAGAAAGACAGATCGAGCGAGAAAGGCAGATCGAGCGAGAGAGAAAAGCAGATGAAGCGAGAGAGAAAGACAGATCGAGCGAGCGAGACAGACAGGTCGAGCGAGAGAGACAGACAGGTCGAGCGAGAGAGACAGACAGGTCGAGCGAGAGAGACAGACAGGTCGAGCGAGAGAGACAGACAGGTCGAGCGAGAGAGACAGACAGGTCGAGCGAGAGAGAAAGACAGATCGAGCGAGAGAGACAGACAGGTCGAGCGAGAGAGACAGACAGGTCGAGCGAGAGAGAAAGACAGATCGAGCGAGAGAGAAAGACAGATCGAGCGAGAGAGAAAGACAGATCGAGCGAGAGAGAAAGACAGATCGAGCAAGAGGGAAAGACAGATCGAGCGAGAGAGAAGGACAGTTCGAGCGAGAGAGAAAGACAGATCGAGCGAGAGAGAAAGACAGATCGATGGAGAGGGAAAGACAGATCGAGCGAGAGAGAAGGATAGATCGAGCGAGAAAGGTAGATCGAGCGAGAGAGAAGGATAGATCGAGCGAGAAAGGTAGATCGAGCGAGAGAGAAAGACAGATCGAGCGAGAGGGAAAGACAGATTGAGCGAGAGAGAAAGATAGATCGAGCGAGAGAGAGAAGGATAGATCGAGCGAGAAAGGCAGATCGAGCGAGAGAGAAAAGCAGATCGAGCGAGAGAGAAAGACAGATTGAGCGAGAGAGAAGGATAGATCGAGCGAGAAAGGCAGATCGAGCGAGAGAGAAATACAGATCGAGCGAGCGAGAAAGGCAGATCGAGCGAGAGAGAAGGATAGATCGAGCGAGAAAGGCAGATCGAGCGAGAGAGAAAGACAGATCGAGCGAGAGAGAAAGATAGATCGAGCGAGAGAGAAAGACAGATCGAGCGAGCGAGAAAGACAGATCGAGCGAGAGAGAAAGACAGATCGAGCGAGAGAGAAAGACAGATCGAGCGAGAGAGAAAGACAGATCGAGCGAGCGAGAAAGACAGATCGAGCGAGCGAGAAAGACAGATCGAGCGAGAGAGAAAGACAGATCGAGCGAGAGAGAAAGACAGATCGAGCGAGCGAGAAAGACAGATCGAGCGAGAGAGAAAGACAGATCGAGCGAGAGAGAAAGACAGATCGAGCGAGAAAGACAGATCGAGCGAGCGAAAAAGACAGATCGAGCGAGAGAGAAAGACAGATCGAGCGAGAGAGAAAGACAGATCGAGCGAGAGAGAAAGACAGATCAAGCGAGAGAGAAAGACAGATCGAGCGAGAGAGAAAGACAGATCGAGCGAGAAAGGCAGATCGAGCGAGAGAGAAAGACAGATCGAGCGAGAAAGGCAGATCGAGCGAGAGAGAAAGACAGACAGATCGAGCGAGAGAGACAGACAGACAGATCGAGGGAGAAAGCCAGAGGGAGAGAGAGAGAAAGGCAGGTCGAGCGAGGGAGAAAGACAGATCGAGCGAGAGAGAAAGACAGATCGAGCGAGAGAGAAAGACAGATCGAGCGAGAGAGAAAGACAGATCGAGCGAGAGGGAAAGACAGATCGAGCGAGAGGGAAAGACAGATCGAGCGAGAGGGAAAGACAGATCCAGCGAGAGGGAAAGACAGATCGAGCGAGAGAGAAGGACAGTTCGAGCGAGAGAGAAGGACAGATCGAGCGAGAGAGAAAGACAGATCGAGCGAGAAAGGCAGATCGAGCGAGAGAGAAAAGCAGATCGAGCGAGAGAGAAAGACAGATCGAGCGAGAGAGAAAGACAGATCGAGCGAGAGAGAAGGATAGATCGAGCGAGAAAGGCAGATCGAGCGAGAGAGAAAAGCAGATCGAGCGAGAGAGAAATACAGATCGAGCGAGAGAGAAAGACAGATCGAACGGCAGCGAGAGAGACAGATCGAACGAGAGAGAAAGACAGATCGAACGAGAGCGAGAGAGACAGATCGAACGAGAGCGAGAGAGACAGATCGAGCGGGAGCGAGAAACAGATCGAGCGAAAGTGAAAGACAGATCGAGCGAGCGAGACAGACAGGTCGAGCGAGAGAGACAGACAGGTCGAGCGAGAGAGACAGACAGGTCGAGCGAGAGAGACAGACAGATCGAGCAAGAGGGAAAGACAGATCGAGCGAGAGAGAAGGACAGTTCGAGCGAGAGAGAAAGACAGATCGAGCGAGAGAGAAAGACAGATCGAGCGAGAGGGAAAGACAGATCGAGCGAGAGAGAAGGATAGATCGAGCGAGAAAGGCAGATCGAGCGAGAGAGAAAGACAGATCGAGCGAGAGGGAAAGACAGATTGAGCGAGAGAGAAAGATAGATCGAGCGAGAGAGAAGGATAGATCGAGCGAGAAAGGCAGATCGAGCGAGAGAGAAAAGCAGATCGAGCGAGAGAGAAAGACAGATTGAGCGAGAGAGAAGGATAGATCGAGCGAGAAAGGCAGATCGAGCGAGAGAGAAATACAGATCGAGCGAGCGAGAAAGGCAGATCGAGCGAGAGAGAAGGATAGTATCGCGAGAAAGGCAGATCGAGCGAGAGAGAAAGACAGATCGAGCGAGAGAGAAAGACAGATCGAGCGAGCGAGAAAGACAGATCGAGCGAGAGAGAAAGACAGATCGAGCGAGAGAGAAAGACAGATCGAGCGAGAGAGAAAGACAGATCGAGCGAGCGAGAAAGACAGATCGCGCGAGCGAGAAAGACAGATCGAGCGAGAGAGAAAGACAGATCGAGCGAGAGAGAAAGACAGATCGAGCGAGCGAGAAAGACAGATCGAGCGAGAGAGAAAGACAGATCGAGCGAGAGAGAAAGACAGATCGAGCGAGAAAGACAGATCGAGCGAGCGAAAAAGACAGATCGAGCGAGAGAGAAAGACAGATCGAGCGAGAGAGAAAGACAGATCGAGCGAGAGAGAAAGACAGATCAAGCGAGAGAGAAAGACAGATCGAGCGAGAAAGGCAGATCGAGCGAGAGAGAAAGACAGATCGAGCGAGAAAGGCAGATCGAGCGAGAGAGAAAGACAGACAGATCGAGCGAGAGAGACAGACAGACAGATCGAGGGAGAAAGCCAGAGGGAGAGAGAGAGAAAGGCAGGTCGAGCGAGGGAGAAAGACAGATCGAGCGAGAGAGAAAGACAGATCGAGCGAGAGGGAAAGACAGATCGAGCGAGAGGGAAAGACAGATCGAGCGAGAGGGAAAGACAGATCGAGCGAGAGGGAAAGACAGATCGAGCGAGAGAGAAGGACAGTTCGAGCGAGAGAGAAGGACAGATCGAGCGAGAGAGAAAGACAGATCGAGCGAGAAAGGCAGATCGAGCGAGAGAGAAAAGCAGATCGAGCGAGAGAGAAAGACAGATCGAGCGAGCGAGACAGACAGGTCGAGCGAGAGAGACAGACAGGTCGAGCGAGAGAGACAGACAGGTCGAGCGAGAGAGACAGACAGGTCGAGCGAGAGAGACAGACAGGTCGAGCGAGAGAGACAGACAGGTCGAGCGAGAGAGACAGACAGGTCGAGCGAGAGAGACAGACAGGTCGAGCGAGAGAGACAGACAGGTCGAGCGAGAGAGAAAGACAGATCGAGCGAGAGAGAAAGACAGATCGAGCGAGAGAGAAAGACAGATCGAGCAAGAGGGAAAGACAGATCGAGCGAGAGAGAAGGACAGTTCGAGCGAGAGAGAAAGACAGATCGAGCGAGAGAGAAAGACAGATCGAGCGAGAGGGAAAGACAGATCGAGCGAGAGAGAAGGATAGATCGAGCGAGAAAGGTAGATCGAGCGAGAGAGAAGGACAGATCGAGCGAGAAAGGTAGATCGAGCGAGAGAGAAAGACAGATCGAGCGAGAGGGAAAGACAGATTGAGCGAGAGAGAAAGATAGATCGAGCGAGAGAGAGAAGGATAGATCGAGCGAGAAAGGCAGATCGAGCGAGAGAGAAAAGCAGATCGAGCGAGAGAGAAAGACAGATTGAGCGAGAGAGAAGGATAGATCGAGCGAGAAAGGCAGATCGAGCGAGAGAGAAATACAGATCGAGCGAGCGAGAAAGGCAGATCGAGCGAGAGAGAAGGATAGATCGAGCGAGAAAGGCAGATCGAGCGAGAGAGAAAGACAGATCGAGCGAGAGAGAAAGATAGATCGAGCGAGAGAGAAAGACAGATCGAGCGAGCGAGAAAGACAGATCGAGCGAGAGAGAAAGACAGATCGAGCGAGAGAGAAAGACAGATCGAGCGAGAGAGAAAGACAGATCGAGCGAGCGAGAAAGACAGATCGAGCGAGCGAGAAAGACAGATCGAGCGAGAGAGAAAGACAGATCGAGCGAGAGAGAAAGACAGATCGAGCGAGCGAGAAAGACAGATCGAGCGAGAGAGAAAGACAGATCGAGCGAGAAAGACAGATCGAGCGAGCGAAAAAGACAGATCGAGCGAGAGAGAAAGACAGATCGAGCGAGAGAGAAAGACAGATCGAGCGAGAGAGAAAGACAGATCAAGCGAGAGAGAAAGACAGATCGAGCGAGAGAGAAAGACAGATCGAGCGAGAAAGGCAGATCGAGCGAGAGAGAAAGACAGATCGAGCGAGAAAGGCAGATCGAGCGAGAGAGAAAGACAGACAGATCGAGCGAGAGAGACAGACAGACAGATCGAGGGAGAAAGCCAGAGGGAGAGAGAGAGAAAGGCAGGTCGAGCGAGGGAGAAAGACAGATCGAGCGAGAGAGAAAGACAGATCGAGCGAGAGAGAAAGACAGATCGAGCGAGAGAGAAAGACAGATCGAGCGAGAGGGAAAGACAGATCGAGCGAGAGGGAAAGACAGATCGAGCGAGAGGGAAAGACAGATCCAGCGAGAGGGAAAGACAGATCGAGCGAGAGAGAAGGACAGTTCGAGCGAGAGAGAAGGACAGATCGAGCGAGAGAGAAAGACAGATCGAGCGAGAAAGGCAGATCGAGCGAGAGAGAAAAGCAGATCGAGCGAGAGAGAAAGACAGATCGAGCGAGAGAGAAAGACAGATCGAGCGAGAGAGAAGGATAGATCGAGCGAGAAAGGCAGATCGAGCGAGAGAGAAAAGCAGATCGAGCGAGAGAGAAATACAGATCGAGCGAGAGAGAAAGACAGATCGAACGGCAGCGAGAGAGACAGATCGAACGAGAGCGAGAGAGACAGATCGAGCGAGAGAGAAAGACAGATCGAACGAGAGCGAGAGAGACAGATCGAACGAGAGCGAGAGAGACAGATCGAGCGGGAGCGAGAAACAGATCGAGCGAAAGTGAAAGACAGATCGAGCGAGCGAGACAGACAGGTCGAGCGAGAGAGACAGACAGGTCGAGCGAGAGAGACAGACAGATCGAGCAAGAGGGAAAGACAGATCGAGCGAGAGAGAAGGACAGTTCGAGCGAGAGAGAAAGACAGATCGAGCGAGAGAGAAAGACAGATCGAGCGAGAGGGAAAGACAGATCGAGCGAGAGAGAAGGATAGATCGAGCGAGAAAGGCAGATCGAGCGAGAGAGAAAGACAGATCGAGCGAGAGGGAAAGACAGATTGAGCGAGAGAGAAAGATAGATCGAGCGAGAGAGAAGGATAGATCGAGCGAGAAAGGCAGATCGAGCGAGAGAGAAAAGCAGATCGAGCGAGAGAGAAAGACAGATTGAGCGAGAGAGAAGGATAGATCGAGCGAGAAAGGCAGATCGAGCGAGAGAGAAATACAGATCGAGCGAGCGAGAAAGGCAGATCGAGCGAGAGAGAAGGATAGATCGAGCGAGAAAGGCAGATCGAGCGAGAGAGAAAGACAGATCGAGCGAGCGAGAAAGACAGATCGAGCGAGAGAGAAAGACAGATCGAGCGAGAGAGAAAGACAGATCGAGCGAGAGAGAAAGACAGATCGAGCGAGCGAGAAAGACAGATCGCGCGAGCGAGAAAGACAGATCGAGCGAGAGAGAAAGACAGATCGAGCGAGAGAGAAAGACAGATCGAGCGAGCGAGAAAGACAGATCGAGCGAGAGAGAAAGACAGATCGAGCGAGAGAGAAAGACAGATCGAGCGAGAAAGACAGATCGAGCGAGCGAAAAAGACAGATCGAGCGAGAGAGAAAGACAGATCGAGCGAGAGAGAAAGACAGATCGAGCGAGAGAGAAAGACAGATCAAGCGAGAGAGAAAGACAGATCGAGCGAGAAAGGCAGATCGAGCGAGAGAGAAAGACAGATCGAGCGAGAAAGGCAGATCGAGCGAGAGAGAAAGACAGACAGATCGAGCGAGAGAGACAGACAGACAGATCGAGGGAGAAAGCCAGAGGGAGAGAGAGAGAAAGGCAGGTCGAGCGAGGGAGAAAGACAGATCGAGCGAGAGAGAAAGACAGATCGAGCGAGAGAGAAAGACAGATCGAGCGAGAGAGAAAGACAGATCGAGCGAGAGGGAAAGACAGATCGAGCGAGAGGGAAAGACAGATCGAGCGAGAGGGAAAGACAGATCGAGCGAGAGGGAAAGACAGATCGAGCGAGAGAGAAGGACAGTTCGAGCGAGAGAGAAGGACAGATCGAGCGAGAGAGAAAGACAGATCGAGCGAGAAAGGCAGATCGAGCGAGAGAGAAAAGCAGATCGAGCGAGAGAGAAAGACAGATCGAGCGAGCGAGACAGACAGGTCGAGCGAGAGAGACAGACAGGTCGAGCGAGAGAGACAGACAGGTCGAGCGAGAGAGACAGACAGGTCGAGCGAGAGAGACAGACAGGTCGAGCGAGAGAGACAGACAGGTCGAGCGAGAGAGACAGACCGAGCGAGAGAGAAAGACAGATCGAGCGAGAGAGAAAGACAGATCGAGCGAGAGAGAAAGACAGATCGAGCAAGAGGGAAAGACAGATCGAGCGAGAGAGAAGGACAGTTCGAGCGAGAGAGAAAGACAGATCGAGCGAGAGAGAAAGACAGATCGAGCGAGAGGGAAAGACAGATCGAGCGAGAGAGAAGGATAGATCGAGCGAGAAAGGTAGATCGAGCGAGAGAGAAGGATAGATCGAGCGAGAAAGGTAGATCGAGCGAGAGAGAAAGACAGATCGAGCGAGAGGGAAAGACAGATTGAGCGAGAGAGAAAGATAGATCGAGCGAGAGAGAGAAGGATAGATCGAGCGAGAAAGGCAGATCGAGCGAGAGAGAAAAGCAGATCGAGCGAGAGAAAGACAGATTGAGCGAGAGAGAAGGATAGATCGAGCGAGAAAGGCAGATCGAGCGAGAGAGAAATACAGATCGAGCGAGCGAGAAAGGCAGATCGAGCGAGAGAGAAGGATAGATCGAGCGAGAAAGGCAGATCGAGCGAGAGAGAAAGACAGATCGAGCGAGAGAGAAAGACAGATCGAGCGAGAGAGAAAGACAGATCGAGCGAGCGAGAAAGACAGATCGAGCGAGAGAGAAAGACAGATCGAGCGAGAGAGAAAGACAGATCGAGCGAGAGAGAAAGACAGATCGAGCGAGCGAGAAAGACAGATCGAGCGAGCGAGAAAGACAGATCGAGCGAGAGAGAAAGACAGATCGAGCGAGAGAGAAAGACAGATCGAGCGAGCGAGAAAGACAGATCGAGCGAGCGAAAAAGACAGATCGAGCGAGAGAGAAAGACAGATCGAGCGAGAGAGAAAGACAGATCGAGCGAGAGAGAAAGACAGATCAAGCGAGAGAGAAAGACAGATCGAGCGAGAGAGAAAGACAGATCGAGCGAGAAAGGCAGATCGAGCGAGAGAGAAAGACAGATCGAGCGAGAAAGGCAGATCGAGCGAGAGAGAAAGACAGACAGATCGAGCGAGAGAGACAGACAGACAGATCGAGGGAGAAAGCCAGAGGGAGAGAGAGAGAAAGGCAGGTCGAGCGAGGGAGAAAGACAGATCGAGCGAGAGAGAAAGACAGATCGAGCGAGAGAGAAAGACAGATCGAGCGAGAGAGAAAGACAGATCGAGCGAGAGGGAAAGACAGATCGAGCGAGAGGGAAAGACAGATCGAGCGAGAGGGAAAGACAGATCCAGCGAGAGGGAAAGACAGATCGAGCGAGAGAGAAGGACAGTTCGAGCGAGAGAGAAGGACAGATCGAGCGAGAGAGAAAGACAGATCGAGCGAGAAAGGCAGATCGAGCGAGAGAAAAAAGCAGATCGAGCGAGAGAGAAAGACAGATCGAGCGAGAGAGAAAGACAGATCGAGCGAGAGAGAAGGATAGATCGAGCGAGAAAGGCAGATCGAGCGAGAGAGAAAAGCAGATCGAGCGAGAGAGAAATACAGATCGAGCGAGAGAGAAAGACAGATCGAACGGCAGCGAGAGAGACAGATCGAACGAGAGCGAGAGAGACAGATCGAGCGAGAGGGAAAGACAGATCGAGCGAGCGCGAGAAAACAGATCGAGCGCGAGGAAGACAGGTCGAGCGCGAGGAAGACAGGTCGAGCGCGAGGAAGACAGGTCGAGCGCGAGGAAGACAGGTCGAGCGCGAGGAAGACAGATCGAGCGCGAGGAAGACAGGTCGAGCGCGAGGAAGACAGGTCGAGCGCGTGGAAGACAGGTCGAGCGCGACGAAGACAGTTCGAGCGCGAGGAAGACAGATCGAGCGCGAGGAAGACAGATCGAGCGCGAGGAAGACAGATCGAGCGCGAGGAAGACAGATCGAGCGCGAGGAAGACAGATCGAGCGCGAGGAAGACAGATCGAGCGCGAGGAAGACAGATCGAGCGCGTGGAAGACAGATCGAGCGCGAGAGAAAGACAGATCGAGCGAGAGAGAAAGACAGATCGAGCGAGAGAGAAAGACAGATCGAGCGAGAAAGACAGATCGAGCGAGAGAGAAAGACAGATCGAGCGAGAGAGAAAGACAGATCGAGCGAGAGAGAAAGACAGATCGAGCGAGATAGAAAGACAGATCGAGCGAGAGAGAAAGACAGATCGAGCGAGAGAGAAAGACAGATCGAGCGAGAGAGAAAGACAGATCGAGCGAGAGAGAAAGACAGATCGAGCGAGAAAGACAGATCGAGCGAGAGAGAAAGACAGATCGAGCGAGAGAGAAAGACAGATCGAGCGAGAGAGAAAGACAGATCGAGCGAGATAGAAAGACAGATCGAACGAGAGCGAGAGAGACAGATCGAACGAGAGCGAGAGAGACAGATCGAACGAGAGCGAGACAGACAGATCGAACGAGAGCGAGAGAGACAGATCGAACGAGAGCGAGACAGACAGATCGAACGAGAGCGAGACAGACAGATCGAACGAGAGCGAGACAGACAGATCGAACGAGAGCGAGACAGACAGATCGAACGAAAGCGAGACAGACAGATCGAACGAGAGCGAGACAGACAGATCGAACGAGAGCGAGACAGACAGATCGAACGAGAGCGAGAGAGACAGATCGAGCGGGAGCGACAAACAGATCGAGCGAAAGTGAAAGACAGGTCGAGCGAGCGAGACAGACAGGTCGAGCGAGAGAGAAGGACAGGTCGAGCGAGAGAGAAGGACAGATCGAGCGGCAGCGAGAGAGACAGATCGAAAGAGAGCGAGACAGACAGATCGAGCGAGAGTGAAAGACAGATCGAACGAGAAAGGCAGATCGAGCGAGAGAGAAAGAAAGACAGATCGAGCGAGAGAGACAGACAGACAGACAGATCGAGGGAGAAAGCCAGAGGGAGAGAGAGAGAAAGGCAGGTCGAGCGAGGGAGAAAGACAGATCGAGCGAGAGAGAAAGACAGATGGCGCGAAAAAGACAGATGGAGCGAAAAAGACAGATGGAGCGAAAAAGACAGATGGAGCGAAAAAGACAGATCGAGCGAGAAAGACAGATCGAGCGAGAGAGAAAGACAGATCGAGCGAGAGAGAAAGACAGATCGAGCGACAGAGAAAGACAGATCGAGCGAGAGAGACAGATCGAACGAGAGCGAGAGAGACAGATCGAACGAGAGCGAGAGAGACAGATCGAGCGAGAGAGATAGACAGATCGAGCGAGAGAGAAAGACAGATCGAGCGAGAAAGACAGATCGAGCGAGAGAGAAAGACAGATCGAGCGAGAGGGAAAGACAGATCGAGCGAGAGGGAAAGACAGATCGAGCGAGAGGGAAAGACAGATCGAGCGAGACAGAAGGACAGTTCGAGCGAGAGAGAAGGACAGATCGAGCGAGAGAGAAAGACAGATCGAGCGAGAAAGGCAGATCGAGCGAGAGAGAAAAGCAGATCGAGCGAGAGAGAAGGACAGGTCGAGCGAGAGAGAAGGACAGATCGAGCGGCAGCGAGAGAGACAGATCGAAAGAGAGCGAGAGAGACAGATCGAGCGAGAGAGAAAGACAGATCGAGCGAGAGAGAAAGACAGATCGAGCGAGAGAGGAAGACAGATCGAGCGCGAGGAAGACAGATCGAGCGAGAGGAAGACAGATCGAGCGCGAGGAAGACAGATCGAGCGCGAGGAAGACAGATCGAGCGCGAGGAAGACAGATCGAGCGCGAGGAAGACAGATCGAGCGCGAGGAAGACAGATCGAGCGCGAGGAAGACAGATCGAGCGCGAGGAAGACAGATCGAGCGCGAGGAAGACAGATCGAGCGCGAGGAAGACAGATCGAGCGCGAGGAAGACAGATCGAGCGCGAGGAAGACAGATCGAGCGCGAGGAAGACAGATCGAGCGCGAGGAAGACAGATCGAGCGCGAGGAAGACAGATCGAGCGCGAGGAAGACAGATCGAGCGCGAGGAAGACAGATCGAGCGCGTGGAAGACAGATCGAGCGCGAGGAAGACAGATCGAGCGCGAGGAAGACAGATCGAGCGCGAGGAAGACAGATCGAGCGCGAGGAAGACAGATCGAGCGCGAGGAAGACAGATCGAGCGCGAGGAAGACAGATCGAGCGCGAGGAAGACAGATCGAGAGAAAGAGAAAGAGAAAGACAGATCGAACGAGAGTCAGACAGATCGAGAGTGACAGCCAGACAGAGAGAGAGAGAGAAAGGCAGATCGAGCGAGAAAGAAAGACAGATCGAGCGAGAAAGGCAGATCGAGCGAGAGAGAAAGGCAGATCGAGCGAGAGAGAAAGACAGATCGAGCGAGAGAGAAAGACAGATCGAGCGAGAGAGAAAGACAGATCGAGCGAGAGAGAAAGACAGATCGAGCGAGAAAGACAGATCGAGCGAGCGAGAAAGACAGATCGAGCGAGAGAGAAAGACAGATCGAGCGAGAAAGACAGATCGAGCGAGAAAGACAGATCGAGCGAGAAAGACAGATCAAGCAAGAGAGAAAGACAGATCGAGCGAGAGAGAAAGACAGATCGAGCGAGCGAGACAGACAGATCGAGCGAGACAGACAGATCGAGCGAGAGAGAAAGACAGATCGAGCGAGAAAGGCAGATCGAGCAAGAAAGACAGACAGATCGAGCGAGAGCGAGACAGACAGATCGAGCGAGAGAGAAAGACAGATCGAACGAGAAAGGCAGATCGAGCGAGAGAGAAAGAAAGACAGATCGAGCGAGAGAGACAGACAGACAGACAGATCGAGGGAGAAAGCCAGAGGGAGAGAGAGAGAAAGGCAGGTCGAGCGAGGGAGAAAGACAGATCGAGCGAGAGAGAAAGACAGATGGCGCGAAAAAGACAGATGGAGCGAAAAAGACAGATGGAGCGAAAAAGACAGATCGAGCGAGAAAGACAGATCGAGCGAGAGAGAAAGACAGATCGAGCGAGAGAGAAAGACAGATCGAGCGAGAGAGAAAGACAGATCGAGCGAGAGAGACAGATCGAACGAGAGCGAGAGAGACAGATCGAACGAGAGCGAGAGAGACAGATCGAGCGAGAGAGAAAGACAGATCGAGCGAGAGAGAAAGACAGATCGAGCGAGAAAGACAGATCGAGCGAGAGAGAAAGACAGATCGAGCGAGAGGGAAAGACAGATCGAGCGAGAGGGAAAGACAGATCGAGCGAGAGGGAAAGACAGATCGAGCGAGAGGGAAAGACAGATCGAGCGAGAGGGAAAGACAGATCGAGCGAGAGAGAAGGACAGTTCGAGCGAGAGAGAAAGACAGATCGAGCGAGAAAGGCAGATCGAGCGAGAGAGAAAAGCAGATCGAGCGAGAGAGAAAGACAGATCGTGCGAGAGAGAAAGACAGATCGAGCGAGAGAGAAGGATAGATCGAGCGAGAAAGGCAGATCGAGCGAGAGAGAAAAGCAGATCGAGCGAGAGAGAAATACAGATCGAGCGAGAGAGAAAGACAGATCGAACGGCAGCGAGAGAGACAGATCGAACGAGAGCGAGAGAGACAGATCGAGCGAGAGAGAAAGACAGATCGAGCGAGAGAGAAAGACAGATCGAGCGAGAGAGAAAGACAGATCGAGCGAGAGGGAAAGACAGATCGAGCGAGAGGGAAAGACAGATCGAGCGAGAGGGAAAGACAGATCGAGCGAGAGGGAAAGACAGATCGAGCGAGAGAGAAGGACAGTTCGAGCGAGAGAGAAGGACAGATCGAGCGAGAGAGAAAGACAGATCGAGCGAGAAAGGCAGATCGAGCGAGAGAGAAAAGCAGATCGAGCGAGAGAGAAAGACAGATCGAGCGAGAGAGGATAGATCGAGCGAGAAAGGCAGATCGAGCGAGAGAGAAAAGCAGATCAAGCGAGAGAGAAGGACAGATCGAGCGAGAGAGAAAGACAGATCGAGCGAGAGAGAAAGACAGATCGAGCGAGAGAGAAAGACAGATCGAGCGAGAGGGAAAGACAGATCGAGCGAGAGGGAAAGACAGATCGAGAGAGAGAGAAAGACAGATCGAGCGAGAGGGAAAGACAGATCGAGCGAGAGGGAAAGACAGATCGAGCGAGAGGGAAGGACAGATCGAGCGAGAGAGAAGGACAGTTCGAGCGAGAGAGAAGGACAGATCGAGCGAGAGAGAAAGACAGATCGAGCGAGAAAGGCAGATCGAGCGAGAGAGAAAAGCAGATCGAGCGAGAGAGAAAGACAGATCGAGCGAGAGAGAAAGACAGATCGAGCGAGAGAGAAGGATAGATCGAGCGAGAAAGGCAGATCGAGCGAGAGAGAAAAGCAGATCGAGCGAGAGAGAAATACAGATCGAGCGAGAGAGAAAGACAGATCGAACGGCAGCGAGAGAGACAGATCGAACGAGAGCGAGAGAGACAGATCGAGCGAGAGAGAAAGACAGATCGAGCGAGAGCGAGAGAGACAGATCGAGCGAGCGCGAGAAAACAGATCGAGCGCGAGGAAGACAGGTCGAGCGCGAGGAAGACAGGTCGAGCGCGAGGAAGACAGGTCGAGCGCGAGGAAGACAGGTCGAGCGAGAGGAAGACAGGTCGAGCGAGAGGAAGACAGGTCGAGCGCGAGGAAGACAGATCGAGCGCGAGGAAGACAGGTCGAGCGCGAGGAAGACAGGTCGAGCGCGAGGAAGACAGTTCGAGCGCGAGGAAGACAGATCGAGCGCGAGGAAGACAGATCGAGCGCGAGGAAGACAGATCGAGCGCGAGGAAGACAGATCGAGCGCGAGGAAGACAGATCGAGCGCGAGGAAGACAGATCGAGCGCGAGGAAGACAGATCGAGCGAGAGAGAAAGACAGATCGAGCGAGAGAGAAAGACAGATCGAGCGAGAGAGAAAGACAGATCGAGCGAGAGAGAAAGACAGATCGAGCGAGAGAGAAAGACAGATCGAGCGAGAAAGACAGATCGAGCGAGAGAGAAAGACAGATCGAGCGAGAGAGAAAGACAGATCGAGCGAGAGAGAAAGACAGATCGAGCGAGAGAAAAAGACAGATCGAGCGACAAAGACAGATCGAGCAAGAGAGAAAGACAGATCGAGCGAGAGAGAGAGAGACAGATCGAAGGAGAGAAAGACAGATCAAGCGAGAGAAAGACAGATCGAACGAGAGAGAAAGACAGATCGAGCGAGAGAGAAAGACAGATCGAACGAGAGAAAAAGACAGATCGAGCGACAAAGACAGATCGAGCAAGAGAGAAAGACAGATCGAGCGAGAGAGAGAGAGACAGATCGAAGGAGAGAAAGACAGATCAAGCGAGAGAAAGACAGATCGAGCGAGAGGGAAAGACAGATCGAGCGAGAGGGAAAGACAGATCGAGAGAGAGAGAAAGACAGATCGAGCGAGAGGGAAAGACAGATCGAGCGAGAGGGAAAGACAGATCGAGCGAGAGGGAAGGACAGATCGAGCGAGAGAGAAGGACAGTTCGAGCGAGAGAGAAGGACAGATCGAGCGAGAGAGAAAGACAGATCGAACGAGAGAGAAGGATAGATCGAGCGAGAAAGGCAGATCGAGCGAGAGAGAAAAGCAGATCGAGCGAGAGAGAAATACAGATCGAGCGAGAGAGAAAGACAGATCGAACGGCAGCGAGAGAGACAGATCGAACGAGAGCGAGAGAGACAGATCGAGCGAGAGAGAAAGACAGATCGAGCGAGAGCGAGAGAGACAGATCGAGCGAGCGCGAGAAAACAGATCGAGCGCGAGGAAGACAGGTCGAGCGCGAGGAAGACAGGTCGAGCGCGAGGAAGACAGTTCGAGCGCGAGGAAGACAGGTCGAGCGCGAGGAAGACAGTTCGAGCGCGAGGAAGACAGATCGAGCGCGAGGAAGACAGATCGAGCGCGAGGAAGACAGATCGAGCGCGAGGAAGACAGATCGAGCGCGAGGAAGACAGATCGAGCGCGAGGAAGACAGATCGAGCGCGAGGAAGACAGATCGAGCGCGAGGAAGACAGATCGAGCGAGAGAGAAAGACAGATCGAGCGAGAGAGAAAGACAGATCGAGCGAGAGAGAAAGACAGATCGAGCGAGAGAGAAAGACAGATCGAGCGAGAGAGAAAGACAGATCGAGCGAGAAAGACAGATCGAGCGAGAGAGAAAGACAGATCGAGCGAGAGAGAAAGACAGATCGAGCGAGAGAGAAAGACAGATCGAGCGAGAGAGAAAGACAGATCGAGCGAGAGAAAAAGACAGATCGAGCGACAAAGACAGAACGAGCGAGAGAGAAAGACAGATCGAGCGAGAGAGAAAGACAGATCGAGCGAGAGAGAAAGACAGATCGAGCGAGAGAGAAAGACAGATCGAGCGAGAGAAAAAGACAGATCGAGCGACAAAGACAGATCGAGCGAGAGAGAAAGACAGATCGAGCGAGAAAGACAGATCGAGCGAGAAAGACAGATCGAGCGAGAGAGAAAGACAGATCGAGCGAGTGAGAAAGACAGATCGAGCGAGAGAGAAAGACAGATCGAGCGAGAGAGAAAGACAGATCGAGCGAGAGAAAAAGACAGATCGAGCGACAAAGACAGATCGAGCAAGAGAGAAAGACAGATCGAGCGAGAGAGAGAGAGACAGATCGAAGGAGAGAAAGACAGATCAAGCGAGAGAAAGACAGATCGAACGAGAGAGAAAGACAGATCGAGCGAGATAGAAAGACAGATCGAACGAGAGCGAGAGAGACAGATCGAACGAGAGCGAGAGAGACAGATCGAACGAGAGCGAGAGAGACAGATCGAACGAGAGCGAGACAGACAGATCGAACGAGAGCGAGACAGACAGATCGAACGAGAGCGAGACAGACAGATCGAACGAGAGCGAGACAGACAGATCGAACGAGAGCGACACAGACAGATCGAACGAGAGCGACACAGACAGATCGAACGAGAGCGAGACAGACAGATCGAACGAGAGCGAGACAGACAGATCGAACGAGAGCGAGACAGACAGATCGAACGAGAGCGAGAGAGACAGATCGAACGAGAGCGAGAGAGACAGATCGAGCGGGAGCGACAAACAGATCGAGCGAAAGTGAAAGACAGGTCGAGCGAGCGAGACAGACAGGTCGAGCGAGAGAGAAGGACAGATTGAGCGAGAGAGAAGGACAGATCGAGCGGCAGCGAGAGAGACAGATCGAAAGAGAGCGAGAGAGACAGATCGAGCGAGAGAGAAAGACAGATCGAGCGAGAGAGAAAGACAGATCGAGCGAGAGAGAAAGACAGATCGAGCGAGAGAGAAAGACAGATCGAGCGAGAGAGAAAGACAGATCGAGCGAGAGAGAAAGACAGATCGAGCGAGAGAGGAAGACAGATCGAGCGAGAGAGGAAGACAGATCGAGCGCGAGGAAGACAGATCGAGCGCGAGGAAGACAGATCGAGCGCGAGGAAGACAGATCGAGCGCGAGGAAGACAGATCGAGCGCGAGGAAGACAGATCGAGCGCGAGGAAGACAGATCGAGCGCGAGGAAGACAGATCGAGCGCGAGGAAGACAGATCGAGCGCGAGGAAGACAGATCGAGCGCGAGGAAGACAGATCGAGCGCGAGGAAGACAGATCGAGCGCGAGGAAGACAGATCGAGCGCGAGGAAGACAGATCGAGCGCGAGGAAGACAGATCGAGCGCGAGGAAGACAGATCGAGAGAAAGAGAAAGAGAAAGACAGATCGAACGAGAGTCAGACAGATCGAGAGTGACAGCCAGACAGAGAGAGAGAGAGAAAGGCAGATCGTGCGAGAAAGAAAGACAGATCGAGCGAGCGAGAAATACAGATCGAGCGAGAGAGAAAGACAGATCGAGCGAGAGAGAAAGACAGATCGAGCTAGAGAGAAAGACAGATCGAGCGAGAGAGAAAGACAGATCGAGCGAGAAAGACAGATCGAGCGAGAGAGAAAGACAGATCGAGCGAGAAAGACAGATCGAGCGAGAAAGACAGATCAAGCAAGAGAGAAAGGCAGATCGAGCGAGAAAGACAGATCGAGCGAGAGAGAAAGACAGATCGAGCGAGAGAGAAAGACAGATCGAGCGAGCGAGACAGACAGATCGAGCGCGAGGAAGACAGATCGAGCGCGAGGAAGACAGATCGAGCGCGAGGAAGACAGATCGAGAGAAAGAGAAAGAGAAAGACAGTTCGAACGAGAGTCAGACAGATCGAGAGTGACAGCCAGACAGAGAGAGAGAGAGAAAGGCAGATCGTGCGAGAATGAAAGACAGATCGAGCGAGAGAGAAAGGCAGATCGAGCGAGAGAGAAAGGCAGAGCGAGCGAGCGAGAAAGACAGATCGAGCGAGAGAGAAAGACAGATCGAGCGAGAGAGAAAGACAGATCGAGCGAGAGAGAAAGACAGATCGAGCGAGAGAGAAAGACAGATCGAGCGAGAAAGACAGATCGAGCGAGCGAGAAAGACAGATCGAGCGAGAGAGAAAGACAGATCGAGCGAGAAAGACAGATCGAGCGAGAGAGAAAAGCAGATCGAGCGAGAGAGAAAGACAGATCGAGCGAGAGAGGATAGATCGAGCGAGAAAGGCAGATCGAGCGAGAGAGAAAAGCAGATCGAGCGAGAGAGAAGGACAGATCGAGCGAGAGAGAAAGACAGATCGAGCGAGAGAGAAAGACAGATCGAGCGAGAGGGAAAGACAGATCGAGCGAGAGGGAAAGACAGATCGAGCGAGAGAGAAAGACAGATCGAGCGAGAGGGAAAGACAGATCGAGCGAGAGGGAAAGACAGATCGAGCGAGAGGGAAAGACAGATCGAGCGAGAGAGAAGGACAGTTCGAGCGAGAGAGAAAGACAGATCGAGCGAGAAAGGCAGATCGAGCGAGAGAGAAAAGCAGATCGAGCGAGAGAGAAAGACAGATCGAGCGAGAGAGAAAGACAGATCGAGCGAGAGAGAAGGATAGATCGAGCGAGAAAGGCAGATCGAGCGAGAGAGAAAAGCAGATCGAGCGAGAGAGAAATACAGATCGAGCGAGAGAGAAAGACAGATCGAACGGCAGCGAGAGAGACAGATCGAACGAGAGCGAAAGAGACAGATCGAGCGAGAGAGAAAGACAGATCGAGCGAGAGCGAGAGAGACAGATCGAGCGAGCGCGAGAAAACAGATAGAGCGCGAGGAAGACAGGTCGAGCGCGAGGAAGACAGGTCGAGCGCGAGGAGGACAGGTCGAGCGCGAGGAGGACAGGTCGAGCGCGAGGAAGACAGGTCGAGCGCGAGGAAGACAGGTCGAGCGCGAGGAAGACAGATCGAGCGAGAGGAAGACAGATCGAGCGCGAGGAAGACAGGTCGAGCGCGAGGAAGACAGATCGAGCGCGTGGAAGACAGGTCGAGCGCGAGGAAGACAGTTCGAGCGCGAGGAAGACAGATCGAGCGCGAGGAAGACAGATCGAGCGCGAGGAAGACAGATCGAGCGCGAGGAAAACAGATCGAGCGCGAGGAAGACAGATCGAGCGCGAGGAAGACAGATCGAGCGCGTGGAAGACAGATCGAGCGCGAGGAAGACAGATCGAGCGAGAGAGAAAGACAGATCGAGCGAGAGAGAAAGACAGATCGAGCGAGAGAGAAAGACAGATCGAGCGAGAAAGACAGATCGAGCGAGAGAGAAAGACAGATCGAGCGAGAGAGAAAGACAGATCGAGCGAGAGAGAAAGACAGATCGAGCGAGAGAGAAAGACAGATCGAGCGAGAGAGAAAGACAGATCGAGCGAGAGAAAAAGACAGATCGAGCGACAAAGACAGATCGAGCAAGAGAGAAAGACAGATCGAGCGAGAGAGAGAGAGACAGATCGAAGGAGAGAAAGACAGATCAAGCGAGAGAAAGACAGATCGAACGAGAGAGAAAGACAGATCGAGCGAGATAGAAAGACAGATCGAACGAGAGCGAGAGAGACAGATCGAACGAGAGCGAGACAGACAGATCGAACGAGAGCGAGACAGACAGATCGAACGAGAGCGAGACAGACAGATCGAACGAGAGCGAGACAGACAGATCGAACGAGAGCGAGACAGACAGATCGAACGAGAGCGAGACAGACAGATCGAACGAGAGCGAGAGAGACAGATCGAACGAGAGCGAGAGAGACAGATCGAGCGGGAGCGACAAAGAGATCGAGCGAAAGTGAAAGACAGGTCGAGCGAGGGAGACAGACAGGTCGAGCGAGAGAGAAGGACAGATCGAGCGAGAGAGAAGGACAGATCGAGCGGCAGCGAGAGAGACAGATCGAAAGAGAGCGAGAGAGACAGATCGAGCGAGAGAGAAAGACAGATCGAGCGAGAGAGAAAGACAGATCGAGCGCGAGGAGGACAGGTCGAGCGCGAGGAAGACAGGTCGAGCGCGAGGAAGACAGGTCGAGCGCGAGGAAGACAGATTGAGCGAGAGGAAGACAGATCGAGCGCGAGGAAGACAGGTCGAGCGCGAGGAAGACAGGTCGAGCGCGAGGAAGACAGTTCGAGCGCGAGGAAGACAGATCGAGCGCGAGGAAGACAGATCGAGCGCGAGGAAGACAGATCGAGCGCGAGGAAAACAGATCGAGCGCGAGGAAGACAGATCGAGCGCGAGGAAGACAGATCGAGCGCGAGGAAGTCAGATCGAGCGCGTGGAAGACAGATCGAGCGAGAGAGAAAGACAGATCGAGCGAGAGAGAAAGACAGATCGAGCGAGAGAGAAAGACAGATCGAGCGAGAGAGAAAGACAGATCGAGCGAGAGAGAAAGACAGATCGAGCGAGAGAGAAAGACAGATCGAGCGAGAGAGAAAGACAGATCGAGCGAGAGAGAAAGACAGATCGAGCGAGAGAGAAAGACAGATCGAGCGAGAAAGACAGATCGAGCGAGAGAGAAAGACAGATCGAGCGAGAGAGAAAGACAGATCGAGCGAGAGAGAAAGACAGATCGAGCGAGAGAGAAAGACAGATCGAGCGAGAAAGACAGATCGAGCGAGAGAGAAAGACAGGTCAAGCGAGCGAGACAGACAGGTCGAACGAGAGAGAAGGACAGATCGAGCGAGAGAGAAGGACAGATCGAGCGGCAGCGAGAGAGACAGATCGAAAGAGAGCGAGAGAGACAGATCGAGCGAGAGAGAAAGACAGATCGAGCGAGAGAGAAAGACAGATCGAGCGAGAGAGAAAGACAGATCGAGCGAGAGAGAAAGACAGATCGAGCGAGAGAGAAAGACAGATCGAGCGAGAGAGAAAGACAGATCGAGCGAGAGAGGAAGACAGATCGAGCGCGAGGAAGACAGATCGAGCGCGAGGAAGACAGATCGAGCGCGAGGAAGACAGATCGAGCGCGAGGAAGACAGATCGAGCGCGAGGAAGACAGATCGAGCGCGAGGAAGACAGATCGAGCGCGAGGAAGACAGATCGAGCGCGAGGAAGACAGATCGAGCGCGAGGAAGACAGATCGAGCGCGAGGAAGACAGATCGAGCGCGAGGAAGACAGATCGAGCGCGAGAAAGACAGATCGAGCGAGCGAGACAGACAGATCGAGCGCGAGGAAGACAGATCGAGCGCGAGGAAGACAGATCGAGAGAAAGAGAAAGAGAAAGACAGATCGAACGAGAGTCAGACAGATCGAGAGTGACAGCCAGACAGAGAGAGAGAAAGAAAGGCAGATCGTGCGAGAAAGAAAGACAGATCGAGCGAGAGAGAAAGGCAGATCGAGCGAGAGAGAAAGGCAGATCGAGCGAGAGAGAAAGACAGATCGAGCGAGAGAGAAAGACAGATCGAGCGAGAAAGACAGATCGAGCGAGAGAGAAAGACAGATCGAGCGAGAAAGACAGATCGAGCGAGAAAGACAGATCAAGCAAGAGAGAAAGGCAGATCGAGCGAGAAAGACAGATCGAGCGAGAGAGAAAGACAGATCGAGCGAGAGTGAAAGACAGATCGAGCGAGCGAGACAGACAGATCGAGCGCGAGGAAGACAGATCGAGCGCGAGGAAGACAGATCGAGAGAAAGAGAAAGAGAAAGACAGATCGAACGAGAGTCAGACAGATCGAGAGTGACAGCCAGACAGAGAGAGAGAGAGAAAGGCAGATCGTGCGAGAAAGAAAGACAGATCGAGCGAGAGAGAAAGGCAGATCGAGCGAGAGAGAAAGGCAGATCGAGCGAGCGAGAAAGACAGATCGAGCGAGAGAGAAAGACAGATCGAGCGAGAGAGAAAGACAGATCGAGCGAGAGAGAAAGACAGATCGAGCGAGAAAGACAGATCGAGCGAGCGAGAAAGACAGATCGAGCGAGAGAGAAAGACAGATCGAGCGAGAAAGACAGATCGAGCGAGAAAGACAGATCAAGCAAGAGAGAAAGACAGATCGAGCGAGAAAGACAGATCGAGCGAGAGAGAAAGACAGATCGAGCGAGAGAGAAAGACAGATCGAGCGAGCGAGACAGACAGATCGAGCGAGACAGACAGATCGAGCGAGAGAGAAAGACAGATCGAGCGAGAAAGGCAGATCGAGCGAGAAAGACAGACAGATCGAGCGAGAGCGAGACAGACAGATCGAGCGAGAGAGAAAGACAGATCGAACGAGAAAGGCAGATCGAGCGAGAGAGAAAGACAGACAGATCGAGCGAGAGAGACAGACAGACAGACAGATCGAGGGAGAAAGCCAGAGGGAGAGAGAGAGAAAGGCAGGTCGAGCGAGGGAGAAAGACAGATCGAGCGAGAGAGAAAGACAGATGGCGCGAAAAAGACAGATGGAGCGAAAAAGACAGATGGAGCGAAAAAGACAGATGGAGCGAAAAAGACAGATGGAGCGAAAGTGAAAGACAGGTCGAGCGAGAGAGACAGACAGGTCGAGCTGTCTTTCTCTCTCGCTCGATCTGCCTTTCTCGCTCGATCTGTCTTTCTCTCTCGCTCGATCTGTCCTTCTCTCTCGCTCGAACTGTCCTTCTCTCTCGCTCGATCTGTCTTTCCCTCTCGCTCGATCTGTCTTTCCCTCTCGCTCGATCTGTCTTTCCCTCTCGCTCGATCTGTCTTTCCCTCTCGCTCGATCTGTCTTTTTCTCTCGCTCGATCTGTCTTTCTCTCTCGCTCGATCTGTCTCTCTCGCTCTCGTTCGATCTGTCTCTCTCGCTGCCGTTCGATCTGTCTTTCTCTCTCGCTCGATCTGTATTTCTCTCTCGCTCGATCTGCTTTTCTCTCTCGCTCGATCTGCCTTTCTCGCTCGATCTGTCTTTCTCTCTCGCTCGATCTGTCTTTCTCTCTCGCTCGATCTGTCTTTCTCTCTCGCTCGATCTGCTTTTCTCTCTCGCTCGGTCTGCCTTTCTCGCTCGATCTGTCTTTCTCTCTCGCTCGATCTATCCTTCTCTCTCGCTCGAGGGAGAAAGCCAGAGGGAGAGAGAGAGAAAGGCAGGTCGAGCGAGAGAGAAAGACAGATCGAGCGAGAGAGAAAGACAGATCGAGCGAGAAAGACAGATCGAGCGAGAGAGAAAGACAGATCGAGCGAGAAAGACAGATCGAGCGAGAGAGAAAGACAGATCGAGCGAGAGAGAAAGACAGATCGAGCGAGAGGGAAAGACAGATCGAGCGAGAGGGAAAGACAGATCGAGCGAGAGAGAAGGACAGATCGAGCGAGAGGGAAAGACAGATCGAGCGAGAGGGAAAGACAGATCGAGCGAGAGGGAAAGACAGATCGAGCGAGAGGGAAGGACAGTTCGAGCGAGAGCGAAGGACAGATCGAGCGAGAGAGAAAGACAGATCGAGCGAGAAAGGCAGATCGAGCGAGAGAGAAAAGCAGATCGAGCGAGAGAGAAAGACAGATCGAGCGAGAGAGAAAGACAGATCGAGCGAGAGAGAAGGATAGATCGAGCGAGAAAGGCAGATCGAGCGAGAGAGAAAAGCAGATCGAGCGAGAGAGAAATACAGATCGAGCGAGAGAGAAAGACAGATCGAACGGCAGCGAGAGAGACAGATCGAACGAGAGCGAGAGAGACAGATCGAGCGAGAGAGAAAGACAGATCGAGCGAGAGCGAGAGAGACAGATCGAGCGTGCGCGAGAAAACAGATCGAGCGCGAGGAAGACAGGTCGAGCGCGAGGAAGACAGATCGAGCGCGTGGAAGACAGGTCGAGCGCGAGGAAGACAGTTCGAGCGCGAGGAAGACAGATCGAGCGCGAGGAAGACAGATCGAGCGCGAGGAAGACAGATCGAGCGCGAGGAAGACAGATCGAGCGCGAGGAAGACAGATCGAGCGCGTGGAAGACAGATCGAGCGCGAGGAAGACAGATCGAGCGAGAGAGAAAGACAGATCGAGCGAGAGAGAAAGACAGATCGAGCGAGAGAGAAAGACAGATCGAGCGAGAGAGAAAGACAGATCGAGCGAGAAAGACAGATCGAGCGAGAGAGAAAGACAGATCGAGCGAGAGAGAAAGACAGATCGAGCGAGAGAGAAAGACAGATCGAGCGAGAGAGAAAGACAGATCGAGCGAGAGAAAAAGACAGATCGAGCGACAAAGACAGATCGAGCAAGAGAGAAAGACAGATCGAGCGAGAGAGAGAGAGACAGATCGAAGGAGAGAAAGACAGATCAAGCGAGAGAAAGACAGATCGAACGAGAGAGAAAGACAGATCGAGCGAGATAGAAAGACAGATCGAACGAGAGCGAGAGAGACAGATCGAACGAGAGCGAGAGAGACAGATCGAAGGAGAGAAAGACAGATCAAGCGAGAGAAAGACAGATCAAACGAGAGAGAAAGACAGATCGAGCGAGATAGAAAGACAGATCGAACGAGAGCGAGAGAGACAGATCGAACGAGAGCGAGAGAGACAGATCGAACGAGAGCGAGAGAGACAGATCGAACGAGAGCGAGACAGACAGATCGAACGAGAGCGAGACAGACAGATCGAACGAGAGCGAGACAGACAGATCGAACGAGAGCGAGACAGACAGATCGAACGAGAGCGAGACAGACAGATCGAACGAGAGTGAGACAGACAGATCGAACGAGAGCGAGACAGACAGATCGAGCGGGAGCGACAAACAGATCGAGCGAAAGTGAAAGACAGGTCGAGCGAGCGAGACAGACAGGTCGAGCGAGAGAGAAGGACAGATCAAGCGAGAGAGAAGGACAGATCGAGCGAGAGAGAAAGACAGGTCGAGCGAGAGAGAAAGACAGGTCGAGCGAGAGAGAAAGACAGATCGAGCGAGAGTCAGACAGATCGAGAGTGACAGCCAGACAGAGAGAGAGAGAGAAAGGCAGATCGTGCGAGAAAGAAAGACAGATCGAGCGAGAGAGAAAGGCAGATCGAGCGAGAGAGAAAGGCAGATCGAGCGAGCGAGAAAGACAGATCGAGCGAGAGAGAAAGACAGATCGAGCGAGAGAAAAAGACAGATCGAGCGACAAAGACAGATCGAGCAAGAGAGAAAGACAGATCGAGCGAGAGAGAGAGAGAGACAGATCGAAGGAGAGAAAGACAGATCAAGCGAGAGAAAGACAGATCGAACGAGAGAGAAAGACAGGTCGAGCGAGAGAGAAAGACAGATCGAGCGCGAGGAAGACAGATCGAGCGCGAGGAAGACAGATCGAGCGCGAGGAAGACAGATCGAGCGCGAGGAAGACAGATCGAGCGCGAGGAAGACAGATCGAGCGCGAGGAAGACAGATCGAGCGCGAGGAAGACAGATCGAGCGCGAGGAAGACAGATCGAGCGCGAGGAAGACAGATCGAGCGCGAGGAAGACAGATCGAGCGCGAGGAAGACAGATCGAGCGCGAGGAAGACAGATCGAGCGCGAGGAAGACAGATCGAGCGCGAGGAAGACAGATCGAGCGCGAGGAAGACAGATCGAGCGCGAGGAAGACAGATCGAGAGAAAGAGAAAGAGAAAGACAGATCGAACGAGAGTCAGACAGATCGAGAGTGACAGCCAGACAGAGAGAGAGAGAGAAAGGCAGATCGTGCGAGAAAGAAAGACAGATCGAGCGAGAGAGAAAGGCAGATCGAGCGAGAGAGAAAGGCAGATCGAGCGAGCGAGAAAGACAGATCGAGCGAGAGAGAAAGACAGATCGAGCGAGAAAGAAAGACAGATCGAGCGAGAGAGAAAGACAGATCGAGCGAGAGAGAAAGACAGATCGAGCGAGAAAGACAGATCGAGCGAGAGAGAAAGACAGATCGAGCGAGAAAGACAGATCGAGCGAGAAAGACAGATCAAGCAAGAGAGAAAGACAGATTGAGCGAGAAAGACAGATCGAGCGAGAGAGAAAGACAGATCGAGCGAGAGAGAAAGACAGATCGAGCGAGCGAGACAGACAGATCGAGCGAGACAGACAGATCGAGCGAGAGAGAAAGACAGATCGAGAGAGAAAGGCAGATCGAGCGAGAGAGAAAGGCAGATCGAGCGAGAGAGAAAGGCAGATCGAGCGAGAGAGAAAGGCAGATCGAGCGAGCGAGAAAGACAGATCGAGCGAGAGAGAAAGACAGATCGAGCGAGAAAGAAAGACAGATCGAGCGAGAGAGAAAGACAGATCGAGCGAGAGAGAAAGACAGATCGAGCGAGAATGACAGATCGAGCGAGAGAGAAAGACAGATCGAGCGAGAAAGACAGATCGAGCGAGAAAGACAGATCGAGCGAGAAAGACAGATCAAGCAAGAGAGAAAGACAGATTGAGCGAGAAAGACAGATCGAGCGAGACAGAAAGACAGATCGAGCGAGAGAGAAAGACAGATCGAGCGAGCGAGACAGACAGATCGAGCGAGACAGACAGATCGAGCGAGAGAGAAAGACAGATCGAGCGAAAAAGGCAGATCGAGCGAGAAAGACAGACAGATCGAGCGAGAGAGAAAGACAGATCGAACGAGAAAGGCAGATCGAGCGAGAGAGAAAGACAGACAGATCGAGCGAGAGAGACAGACAGACAGACAGATCGAGGGAGAAAGCCAGAGGGAGAGAGAGAGAAAGGCAGGTCGAGCGAGGGAGAAAGACAGATCGAGCGAGAGAGAAAGACAGATGGCGCGAAAAAGACAGATGGAGCGAAAAAGACAGATGGAGCGAAAAAGACAGATCGAGCGAGAAAGAAAGACAGATCGAGCGAGAGAGAAAGACAGATCGAGCGAGAGAGAAAGACAGATCGAGCGAGAGAGACAGATCGAACGAGAGCGAGAGAGACAGATCGAACGAGAGCGAGAGAGACAGATCGAGCGGGAGCGGAAAACAGATCGAGCGAAAGTGAAAGACAGGTCGAGCGAGAGAGACAGACAGGTCGAGCGAGAGAGACAGACAGGTCGAGCGAGAAAGACAGATCGAGAGAAAGAGAAAGAGAAAGACAGATCGAACGAGAGTCAGACAGATCGAGAGTGACAGCCAGACAGAGAGAGAGAGAGAAAGGCAGATCGTGCGAGAAAGAAAGACAGATCGAGCGAGAGAGAAACGCAGATCGAGCGAGAGAGAAAGGCAGATCGAGCGAGAGAGAAAGACAGATCGAGCGAGAGAGAAAGACAGATCGAGCGAGAAAGCCAGAGGGAGAGAGAGAGAAAGGCAGGTCGAGCGAGGGAGAAAGACAGATCGAGCGAGAGAGAACGACAGATGGCGCGAAAAAGACAGATGGAGCGAAAAAGACAGATGGAGCGAAAAAGACAGATCGAGCGAGGAAGACAGATCGAGTGAGAGAGAAAGACAGATCGAGTGAGAGAGAAAGACAGATCGAGTGAGAGAGAAAGACAGATCGAGCGAGAGAGAAAGACAGATCGAGCGAGAGAGAAAGACAGATCGAGCGAGAGAGACAGACAGATCGAGCGAGAGAGACAGATCGAACGAGAGCGAGAGAGACAGATCGAACGAGAGCGAGAGAGACAGATCGAGCGGGAGCGAAAAACAGATCGAGCGAAAGTGAAAGACAGATCGAGCGAGCGAGACAGACAGGTCGAGCGAGAGAGACAGATCGAGCGAGAGAGAAAGACAGATCGAGCGAGAGAGAAAGGCAGATCGAGCGAGAGAGAAAGACAGATCGAGCGAGAGAGAAAGACAGATCGAGCGAGAGAGAAAGACAGATCGAGCGAGCGAGACAGATCGAGCGAGAGAGAAAGACAGATCGAGCGAGAGAGAAAGACAGATCGAGCGAGAGAGAAAGACAGATCGAGCGAGAGAGAAAGACAGATCGAGCGAGAGAGAAAGACAGATCGAGCGAGAGAGAAAGACAGATCGAGCGAGAGAGAAAGACAGATCGAGCGAGAGGGAAAGACAGATCGAGCAAGAGGGAAAGACAGATCGAGCGAGAGAGAAAGACAGATCGAGTGAGAGGGAAAGACAGATCGAGCGAGAGAGAAGGATAGATCGAGCGAGAAAGGCAGATCGAGCGAGAGAGAAAGACAGATCGAGCGAGAGGGAAAGACAGATCGAGCGAGCGAGACAGACAGGTCGAGCGAGAGAGACAGACAGGTCGAGCGAGAGAGACAGACAGGTCGAGCGAGAGAGACAGACAGGTCGAGCGAGAGAGACAGACAGGTCGAGCGAGAGAGACAGACAGGTCGAGCGAGAGAGACAGACAGATCGAGCGAGAGAGACAGATCGAGCGAGAGAGAAAGACAGATCGAGCGAGAGAGAAAGACAGATCGAGCGAGAGGGAAAGACAGATCGAGCAAGAGGGAAAGACAGATCGAGCGAGAGAGAAAGACAGATCGAGCGAGAGAGAAGGATAGATCGAGCGAGAAAGGCACATCGAGCGAGAGAGAAAGACAGATCGAGCGAGAGGGAAAGACAGATCGAGCGAGAAAGACAGATCGAGCGAGAGAGAAAGACAGATCGAGCGAGAAAGACAGATCGAGCGAGCGAGAAAGACAGATCGAGCGAGAGAGAAAGACAGATCGAGCGAGAGAGAAAGACAGATCGAGCGAGAAAGACAGATCGAGCGAGCGAGAAAGACAGATCGAGCGAGAGAGAAAGACAGATCGAGCGAGAGAGAAAGACAGATCGAGCTAGAGAGAAAGACAGATCGAGCGAGAAAGGCAGATCGAGCGAGAGAGAAAGACAGACAGATCGAGCGAGAGAGACAGACAGACAGATCGAGGGAGAAAGCCAGAGGGAGAGAGACAGAAAGGCAGGTCGAGCGAGGGAGAAAGACAGATCGAGCGAGAGAGAAAGACAGATCGAGCGAGAGAGAAAGACAGATCGAGCGAGAGACAAAGACAGATCGAACGAGAGCGAGAGAGACAGATCGAACGAGAGCGAGAGAGACAGATCGAACGAGAGCGAGAGAGACAGATCGAGCGGGAGCGAAAAACAGATCGAGCGAAAGTGAAAGACAGATCGAGCGAACGAGACAGACAGATCGAGCGAGAGAGACAGACAGGTCGAGCGAGAGGGAAAGACAGATCGAGTGAGAGGGAAAGACAGATCGAGCGAGAGAGAAGGACAGTTCAAGCGAGAGAGAAGGACAGATCGAGCGAGAGAGAAAGACAGATCGAGCGAGAAAGGCAGATCGAGCGAGAGAGAAAAGCAGATCGAGCGAGAGAGAAAGACAGATCGAGCGAGAGAGAAAGACAGATCGAGCGAGAGAGAAGGATAGATCGAGCGAGAAAGGCAGATCGAGCGAGAGAGAAAAGCAGATCGAGCGAGAGAGAAGGACAGATCAAGCGAGAGAGAAAGACAGATCGAGCGAGAGAGAAAGACAGATCGAGCGAGAGAGAAAGACAGATCGAGCGAGAGGGAAAGACAGATCGAGCGAGAGGGAAAGACAGATCGAGCGAGAGAGAAGGACAGATCGAGCGAGAGGGAAAGACAGATCGAGCGAGAGGGAAAGACAGATCGAGCGAGAGGGAAAGACAGATCGAGCGAGAGGGAAAGACAGATCGAGCGAGAGGGAAAGACAGATCGAGCGAGAGGGAAAGACAGATCGAGCGAGAGGGAAAGACAGATCGAGCGAGAGAGAAAGACAGATCGAGCGAGAGGGAAAGACAGATCGAGCGAGAGGGAAAGACAGATCGAGCGAGAGGGAAAGACAGATCGAGCGAGAGAGAAGGACAGTTCGAGCGAGAGAGAAAGACAGATCGAGCGAGAAAGGCAGATCGAGCGAGAGAGAAAAGCAGATCGAGCGAGAGAGAAAGACAGATCGAGCGAGAGAGAAAGACAGATCGAGCGAGAGAGAAGGATAGATCGAGCGAGAAAGGCAGATCGAGCGAGAGAGAAAAGCAGATCGAGCGAGAGAGAAATACAGATCGAGCGAGAGAGAAAGACAGATCGAACGGCAGCGAGAGAGACAGATCGAACGAGAGCGAGAGAGACAGATCGAGCGAGAGAGAAAGACAGATCGAGCGAGAGCGAGAGAGACAGATCGAGCGAGCGCGAGAAAACAGATCGAGCGCGAGGAAGACAGGTCGAGCGCGAGGAAGACAGGTCGAGCGCGAGGAAGACAGGTCGAGCGCGAGGAAGACAGGTCGAGCGCGAGGAAGACAGGTCGAGCGCGAGGAAGACAGATCGAGCGCGAGGAAGACAGATCGAGCGCGTGGAAGACAGATCGAGCGCGAGGAAGACAGATCGAGCGAGAGAGAAAGACAGATCGAGCGAGAGAGAAAGACAGATCGAGCGAGAGAGAAAGACAGATCGAGCGAGAGAGAAAGACAGATCGAGCGAGAGAGAAAGACAGATCGAGCGAGAAAGACAGATCGAGCGAGAGAGAAAGACAGATCGAGCGAGAGAGAAAGACAGATCGAGCGAGAGAGAAAGACAGATCGAGCGAGAGAGAAAGACAGATCGAGCGAGAGAGAAAGACAGATCGAGCTAGAGAAAAAGACAGATCGAGCGAGAGAGAGAGAGACAGATCGAAGGAGAGAAAGACAGATCAAGCGAGAGTAAGACAGATCGAGCGAGATAGAAAGACAGATCGAACGAGAGCGAGAGAGACAGATCGAACGAGAGCGAGAGAGACAGATCGAACGAGAGCGAGACAGACAGATCGAACGAGAGCGAGACAGACAGATCGAACGAGAGCGAGACAGACAGATCGAACGAGAGCGAGACAGACAGATCGAACGAGAGCGAGACAGACAGATCGAACGAGAGCGAGAGAGACAGATCGAACGAGAGCGAGAGAGACAGATCGAGCGTGAGCGACAAACAGATCGAGCGAAAGTGAAAGACAGGTCGAGCGAGCGAGACAGACAGGTCGAGCGAGAGAGAAGGACAGATCGAGCGAGAGAGAAGGACAGATCGAGCGGCAGCGAGAGAGACAGATCGAAAGAGAGCGAGAGAGACAGATCGAGCGAGAGAGAAAGACAGATCGAGCGAGAGAGAAGGACAGATCGAGCGAGAGAGAAAGACAGATCGAGCGAGAGAGAAAGACAGATCGAGCGAGAGAGAAAGACAGATCGAGCGAGAGGGAAAGACAGATCGAGCGAGAGGGAAAGACAGATCGAGCGAGAGAGAAGGACAGATCGAGCGAGAGGGAAAGACAGATCGAGCGAGAGGGAAAGACAGATCGAGCGAGAGAGAAAGACAGATCGAGCGAGAGGGAAAGACAGATCGAGCGAGAGGGAAAGACAGATCGAGCGAGAGGGAAAGACAGATCGAGCGAGAGGGAAAGACAGATCGAGCGAGAGAGAAGGACAGTTCGAGCGAGAGAGAAAGACAGATCGAGCGAGAAAGGCAGATCGAGCGAGAGAGAAAAGCAGATCGAGCGAGAGAGAAAGACAGATCGAGCGAGAGAGAAAGACAGATCGAGCGAGAGAGAAGGATAGATCGAGCGAGAAAGGCAGATCGAGCGAGAGAGAAAAGCAGATCGAGCGAGAGAGAAATACAGATCGAGCGAGAGAGAAAGACAGATCGAACGGCAGCGAGAGAGACAGATCGAACGAGAGCGAGAGAGACAGATCGAGCGAGAGAGAAAGACAGATCGAGCGAGAGCGAGAGAGACAGATCGAGCGAGCGCGAGAAAACAGATCGAGCGCGAGGAAGACAGGTCGAGCGCGAGGAAGACAGGTCGAGCGCGAGGAAGACAGGTCGAGCGCGAGGAAGACAGGTCGAGCGCGAGGAAGACAGGTCGAGCGCGAGGAAGACAGATCGAGCGCGAGGAAGACAGATCGAGCGCGTGGAAGACAGATCGAGCGCGAGGAAGACAGATCGAGCGAGAGAGAAAGACAGATCGAGCGAGAGAGAAAGACAGATCGAGCGAGAGAGAAAGACAGATCGAGCGAGAGAGAAAGACAGATCGAGCGAGAGAGAAAGACAGATCGAGCGAGAAAGACAGATCGAGCGAGAGAGAAAGACAGATCGAGCGAGAGAGAAAGACAGATCGAGCGAGAGAGAAAGACAGATCGAGCGAGAGAGAAAGACAGATCGAGCGAGAGAGAAAGACAGATCGAGCTAGAGAAAAAGACAGATCGAGCGAGAGAGAAAGACAGATCGAGCGAGCGAGACAGATCGAGCGAGAGAGAAAGACAGATCGAGCGAGAGAGAAAGACAGATCGAGCGAGAGAGACAGACAGGTCGAGCGAGAGAGACAGACAGGTCGAGCGAGAGAGACAGACAGGTCGAGCGAGAGAGACAGACAGATCGAGCGAGAGAGACAGATCGAGCGAGAGAGAAAGACAGATCGAGCGAGAGAGAAAGACAGATCGAGCGAGAGAGAAAGACAGATCGAGCGAGAGGGAAAGACAGATCGAGCAAGAGGGAAAGACAGATCGAGCGAGAGAGAAAGACAGATCGAGCGAGAGAGAAGGATAGATCGAGCGAGAAAGGCACATCGAGCGAGAGAGAAAGACAGATCGAGCGAGAGGGAAAGACAGATCGAGCGAGAAAGACAGATCGAGCGAGAGAGAAAGACAGATCGAGCGAGAAAGACAGATCGAGCGAGCGAGAAAGACAGATCGAGCGAGAGAGAAAGACAGATCGAGCGAGAGAGAAAGACAGATCGAGCGAGAAAGACAGATCGAGCGAGCGAGAAAGACAGATCGAGCGAGAGAGAAAGACAGATCGAGCGAGAGAGAAAGACAGATCGAGCTAGAGAGAAAGACAGATCGAGCGAGAAAGGCAGATCGAGCGAGAGAGAAAGACAGACAGATCAAGCGAGAGAGACAGACAGACAGATCGAGGGAGAAAGCCAGAGGGAGAGAGACAGAAAGGCAGGTCGAGCGAGGGAGAAAGACAGATCGAGCGAGAGAGAAAGACAGATCGAGCGAGAGAGAAAGACAGATCGAGCGAGAGACAAAGACAGATCGAACGAGAGCGAGAGAGACAGATCGAACGAGAGCGAGAGAGACAGATCGAACGAGAGCGAGAGAGACAGATCGAGCGGGAGCGAAAAACAGATCGAGCGAAAGTGAAAGACAGATCGAGCGAGCGAGACAGACAGATCGAGCGAGAGAGACAGACAGGTCGAGCGAGAGGGAAAGACAGATCGAGTGAGAGGGAAAGACAGATCGAGCGAGAGAGAAGGACAGTTCAAGCGAGAGAGAAGGACAGATCGAGCGAGAGAGAAAGACAGATCGAGCGAGAAAGGCAGATCGAGCGAGAGAGAAAAGCAGATCGAGCGAGAGAGAAAGACAGATCGAGCGAGAGAGAAAGACAGATCGAGCGAGAGAGAAGGATAGATCGAGCGAGAAAGGCAGATCGAGCGAGAGAGAAAAGCAGATCGAGCGAGAGAGAAGGACAGATCAAGCGAGAGAGAAAGACAGATCGAGCGAGAGAGAAAGACAGATCGAGCGAGAGAGAAAGACAGATCGAGCGAGAGGGAAAGACAGATCGAGCGAGAGGGAAAGACAGATCGAGCGAGAGAGAAGGACAGATCGAGCGAGAGGGAAAGACAGATCGAGCGAGAGGGAAAGACAGATCGAGCGAGAGGGAAAGACAGATCGAGCGAGAGGGAAAGACAGATCGAGCGAGAGGGAAAGACAGATCGAGCGAGAGGGAAAGACAGATCGAGCGAGAGGGAAAGACAGATCGAGCGAGAGAGAAAGACAGATCGAGCGAGAGGGAAAGACAGATCGAGCGAGAGGGAAAGACAGATCGAGCGAGAGGGAAAGACAGATCGAGCGAGAGAGAAGGACAGTTCGAGCGAGAGAGAAAGACAGATCGAGCGAGAAAGGCAGATCGAGCGAGAGAGAAAAGCAGATCGAGCGAGAGAGAAAGACAGATCGAGCGAGAGAGAAAGACAGATCGAGCGAGAGAGAAGGATAGATCGAGCGAGAAAGGCAGATCGAGCGAGAGAGAAAAGCAGATCGAGCGAGAGAGAAATACAGATCGAGCGAGAGAGAAAGACAGATCGAACGGCAGCGAGAGAGACAGATCGAACGAGAGCGAGAGAGACAGATCGAGCGAGAGAGAAAGACAGATCGAGCGAGAGCGAGAGAGACAGATCGAGCGAGCGCGAGAAAACAGATCGAGCGCGAGGAAGACAGGTTGAGCGCGAGGAAGACAGGTCGAGCGCGAGGAAGACAGGTCGAGCGCGAGGAAGACAGGTCGAGCGCGAGGAAGACAGATCGAGCGCGAGGAAGACAGATCGAGCGCGTGGAAGACAGATCGAGCGCGAGGAAGACAGATCGAGCGAGAGAGAAAGACAGATCGAGCGAGAGAGAAAGACAGATCGAGCGAGAGAGAAAGACAGATCGAGCGAGAGAGAAAGACAGATCGAGCGAGAGAGAAAGACAGATCGAGCGAGAAAGACAGATCGAGCGAGAGAGAAAGACAGATCGAGCGAGAGAGAAAGACAGATCGAGCGAGCGAGAAAGACAGATCGAGCGAGAGAGAAAGACAGATCGAGCGAGAGAGAAAGACAGATCGAGCTAGAGAAAAAGACAGATCGAGCGAGAGAGAGAGAGACAGATCGAAGGAGAGAAAGACAGATCAAGCGAGAGTAAGACAGATCGAGCGAGATAGAAAGACAGATCGAACGAGAGCGAGAGAGACAGATCGAACGAGAGCGAGAGAGACAGATCGAACGAGAGCGAGACAGACAGATCGAACGAGAGCGAGACAGACAGATCGAACGAGAGCGAGACAGACAGATCGAACGAGAGCGAGACAGACAGATCGAACGAGAGCGAGACAGACAGATCGAACGAGAGCGAGACAGACAGATCGAACGAGAGCGAGAGAGACAGATCGAACGAGAGCGAGAGAGACAGATCGAGCGTGAGCGACAAACAGATCGAGCGAAAGTGAAAGACAGGTCGAGCGAGCGAGACAGACAGGTCGAGCGAGAGAGAAGGACAGATCGAGCGAGAGAGAAGGACAGATCGAGCGGCAGCGAGAGAGACAGATCGAAAGAGAGCGAGAGAGACAGATCGAGCGAGAGAGAAAGACAGATCGAGCGAGAGAGAAGGACAGATCGAGCGAGAGAGAAAGACAGATCGAGCGAGAGAGAAAGACAGATCGAGCGAGAGAGAAAGACAGATCGAGCGAGAGGGAAAGACAGATCGAGCGAGAGGGAAAGACAGATCGAGCGAGAGAGAAGGACAGATCGAGCGAGAGGGAAAGACAGATCGAGCGAGAGGGAAAGACAGATCGAGCGAGAGAGAAAGACAGATCGAGCGAGAGGGAAAGACAGATCGAGCGAGAGGGAAAGACAGATCGAGCGAGAGGGAAAGACAGATCGAGCGAGAGGGAAAGACAGATCGAGCGAGAGGGAAAGACAGATCGAGCGAGAGGGAAAGACAGATCGAGCGAGAGAGAAAGACAGATCGAGCGAGAGGGAAAGACAGATCGAGTGAGAGGGAAAGACAGATCGAGCGAGAGGGAAAGACAGATCGAGCGAGAGAGAAGGACAGTTCGAGCGAGAGAGAAAGACAGATCGAGCGAGAAAGGCAGATCGAGCGAGAGAGAAAAGCAGATCGAGCGAGAGAGAAAGACAGATCGTGCGAGAGAGAAAGACAGATCGAGCGAGAGAGAAGGATAGATCGAGCGAGAAAGGCAGATCGAGCGAGAGAGAAAAGCAGATCGAGCGAGAGAGAAATACAGATCGAGCGAGAGAGAAAGACAGATCGAACGGCAGCGAGAGAGACAGATCGAACGAGAGCGAGAGAGACAGATCGAGCGAGAGAGAAAGACAGATCGAGCGAGAGCGAGAGAGACAGATCGAGCGAGCGCGAGAAAACAGATCGAGCGCGAGGAAGACAGGTCGAGCGCGAGGAAGACAGGTCGAGCGCGAGGAAGACAGGTCGAGCGCGAGGAAGACAGGTCGAGCGCGAGGAAGACAGTTCGAGCGCGAGGAAGACAGATCGAGCGCGAGGAAGACAGATCGAGCGCGAGGAAGACAGATCGAGCGCGAGGAAGACAGATCGAGCGCGAGGAAGACAGATCGAGCGAGAGGAAGACAAAGACAGATCGAGCGCGAGGAAGACAGATCGAGCGCGAGGAAGACAGGTCGAGCGCGTGGAAGACAGGTCGAGCGCGAGGAAGACAGATCGAGCGCGAGGAAGACAGATCGAGCGCGAGGAAGACAGATCGAGCGCGAGGAAGACAGATCGAGCGCGAGGAAGACAGATCGAGCGCGTGGAAGACAGATCGAGCGAGAGAGAAAGACAGATCGAGCGAGAGAGAAAGACAGATCGAGCGAGAAAGACAGATCGAGCGAGAGAGAAAGACAGATCGAGCGAGAAAGACAGATCGAGCGAGAGAGAAAGACAGATCGAGCGAGAGAGAAAGACAGATCGAGCGAGAGAGAAAGACAGATCGAGCGAGAGAGAAAGACAGATCGAGCGAGAGAAAAAGACAGATCGAGCGACAAAGACAGATCGAGCAAGAGAGAAAGACAGATCGAGCGAGAGAGAGAGAGACAGATCGAAGGAGAGAAAGACAGATCAAGCGAGAGAAAGACAGATCGAGCGAGATAGAAAGACAGATCGAACGAGAGCGAGAGAGACAGATCGAACGAGAGCGAGAGAGACAGATCGAACGAGAGCGAGAGAGACAGATCGAACGAGAGCGAGACAGACAGATCGAACGAGAGCGAGACAGACAGATCGAACGAGAGCGAGACAGACAGATCGAACGAGAGCGAGAGAGACAGATCGAACGAGAGCGAGAGAGACAGATCGAGCGGGAGCGACAAACAGATCGAGCGAAAGTGAAAGACAGGTCGAGCGAGCGAGACAGACAGGTCGAGCGAGAGAGAAGGACAGATCGAGCGAGAGAGAAGGACAGATCGAGCGGCAGCGAGAGAGACAGATCGAAAGAGAGCGAGAGAGACAGATCGAGCGAGAGAGAAAGACAGATCGAGCGAGAGAGAAAGACAGATCGAGCGAGAGAGGAAGACAGATCGAGCGAGAGAGGAAGACAGATCGGCGCGAGGAAGACAGATCGAGCGTGAGGAAGACAGATCGAGCGCGAGGAAGACAGATCGAGCGCGAGGAAGACAGATCGAGCGCGAGGAAGACAGATCGAGCGCGAGGAAGACAGATCGAGCGCGAGGAAGACAGATCGAGCGCGAGGAAGACAGATCGAGCGCGAGGAAGACAGATCGAGCGCGAGGAAGACAGATCGAGCGCGAGGAAGACAGATCGAGCGCGAGGAAGACAGATCGTTCGCGAGGAAGACAGATCGAGCGCGAGGAAGACAGATCGAGCGCGAGGAAGACAGATCGAGCGCGAGGAAGACAGATCGAGAGAAAGAGAAAGAGAAAGACAGATCGAACGAGAGTCAGACAGATCGGGAGTGACAGCCAGACAGAGAGAGAGAGAGAAAGGCAGATCGTGCGAGAAAGAAAGACAGATCGAGCGAGAGAGAAAGGCAGATCGAGCGAGAGAGAAAGGCAGATCGAGCGAGCGAGAAAGACAGATCGAGCGAGAGAGAAAGACAGATCGAGCGAGAAAGAAAGACAGATCGAGCGAGAGAGAAAGACAGATCGAGCGAGAGAGAAAGACAGATCGAGCGAGAAAGACAGATCGAGCGAGAGAGAAAGACAGATCGAGCGAGAAAGACAGATCGAGCGAGAAAGACAGATCGAGCGGGAAAGACAGATCGAGCGAGAAAGACAGATCGAGCGAGAAAGACAGATCAAGCAAGAGAGAAAGACAGATCGAGCGAGAAAGACAGATCGAGCGAGAGAGAAAGACAGATCGAGCGAGAGAGAAAGACAGATCGAGCGAGCGAGACAGACAGATCGAGCGAGACAGACAGATCGAGCGAGAGAGAAAGACAGATCGAGCGAGAAAGGCAGATCGAGCGAGAAAGACAGACAGATCGAGCGAGAGAGAAAGACAGATCGAACGAGAAAGGCAGATCGAGCGAGAGAGAAAGACAGACAGATCGAGCGAGAGAGACAGACAGACAGATCGAGGGAGAAAGCCAGAGGGAGAGAGAGAGAAAGGCAGGTCGAGCGAGGAAGAAAGACAGATCAAGCGAGAGAAAAAGGCAGATCGAGCGAGAGAAAAAGGCAGATCGAGCGAGAGAGAAAGACAGATCGAGCGAGAGAGAAAGACAGATCGAACGAGAGCGAGAGAGACAGATCGAACGAGAGCGAGAGAGACAGATCGAGCGGGAGCGAAAAACAGATCGAGCGAAAGTGAAAGACAGGTCGAGCGAGAGAGACAGACAGGTCGAGCGAGAGAGACAGACAGATCGAGCGAGAGAGAAGGATAGATCGAGCGAGAAAGGCAGATCGAACGAGAGAGAAAAGCAGATCGAGCGAGAGAGAAATACAGATCGAGCGAGAGAGACAGATCGAACGAGAGCGAGAGAGACAGATCGAGCGAGAGAGAAAGACAGATCGAGCAAGAGCGAGAGAGACAGATCGAGCGAGCGCGAGGAAGACAGGTCGAGCGCGAGGAAGACAGGTCGAGCGCGAGGAAGACAGGTCGAGCGCGAGGAAGACAGGTCGAGCGCGAGGAAGACAGGTCGAGCGCGAGGAAGACAGGTCGAGCGCGAGGAAGACAGGTCGAGCGCGAGGAAGACAGGTCGAGCGCGAGGAAGACAGTTCGAGCGCGAGGAAGACAGATCAGGCGCGAGGAAGACAGATCGAGCGCGAGGAAGACAGATCGAGCGCGAGGAAGACAGATCGAGCGCGAGGAAGACAGATCGAGCGCGAGGAAGACAGATCGAGCGCGAGGAAGACAGATCGAGCGCGTGGAAGACAGGTCGAGCGCGAGGAAGACAGTTCGAGCGCGAGGAAGACAGATCGAGCGCGAGGAAGACAGATCGAGCGCGAGGAAGACAGATCGAGCGCGAGGAAGACAGATCGAGCGCGAGGAAGACAGATCGAGCGCGAGGAAGACAGATCGAGCGCGAGGAAGACAGATCGAGCGCGAGGAAGACAGATCGAGCGCGAGGAAGACAGATCGAGCGCGTGGAAGACAGATCGAGCGAGAGAGAAAGACAGATCGAGCGAGAGAGAAAGACAGATCGAGCGAGAGAGAAAGACAGATCGAGCGAGAGAGAAAGACAGATCGAGCGAGAGAGAAAGACAGATCGAGCGAGAAAGACAGATCGAGCGAGAGAGAAAGACAGATCGAGCGAGAGAGAAAGACAGATCGAGCGAGAGAGAAAGACAGATCGAGCGAGAGAGAAAGACAGATCGAGCGAGAGAAAAAGACAGATCGAGCGAGAAAGACAGATCGAGCAAGAGAGAAAGACAGATCGAGCGAGAGAGAGAGAGACAGATCGAAGGAGAGAAAGACAGATCAAGCGAGAGAAAGACAGATCGAACGAGAGAGAAAGACAGATCGAGCGAGATAGAAAGACAGATCGAACGAGAGCGAGAGAGACAGATCGAACGAGAGCGAGAGAGACAGATCAAACGAGAGCGAGACAGACAGATCGAACGAGAGCGAGACAGACAGATCGAACGACAGCGAGACAGACAGATCGAACGAGAGCGAGACAGACAGATCGAACGAGAGCGAGACAGACAGATCGAACGAGAGCGAGACAGACAGATCGAACGAGAGCGAGACAGACAGATCGAACGAGAGCGAGACAGACAGATCGAACGAGAGCGAAACAGACAGATCGAACGAGAGCGAGACAGACAGATCGAACGAGAGCGAGAGAGACAGATCGAACGAGAGCGAGAGAGACAGATCGAACGAGAGCGAGAGAGACAGATCGAACGAGAGCGAGAGAGACAGATCGAGCGGGAGCGACAAACAGATCGAGCGAAAGTGAAAGACAGATCGAGCGAGCGAGATAGACAGGTCGAGCGCGCGAGACAGACAGGTCGAGCGAGAGAGAAGGACAGATCGAGCGAGAGAGAAGGACAGATCGAGCGGCAGCGAGAGAGACAGATCGAAAGAGAGCGAGAGAGACAGATCGAGCGAGAGAGAAAGACAGACCGAGCGAGAGAGAAAGACAGATCGAGCGCGAGGAAGACAGTTCGAGCGCGAGGAAGACAGATCGAGCGCGAGGAAGACAGATCGAGCGAGAGAGAAAGACAGATCGAGCGAGAAAGGCAGATCGAGCGAGAGAGAAAGACAGACAGATCGAGCGAGAGAGACAGACAGACAGATCGAGGGAGAAAGCCAGAGGGAGAGAGAGAGAAAGGCAGGTCGAGCGAGGCAGAAAGACAGATCGAGCGAGAGAGAAAGACAGATCGAGCGAGAGAGAAAGACAGATCGAGCGAGAGAGAAAGACAGATCGAGCGAGAGAGAAAGACAGATCGAGCGAGAGAGAAGGATAGATCGAGCGAGAGCGAGAGAGACAGATCGAGCGGGAGCGAAAAACAGATCGAGCGAAAGTGAAAGACAGGTCGAGCGAGAGAGACAGACAGGTCGAGCGAGAGAGACAGACAGATCGAGCGAGAGAGAAGGATAGATCGAGCGAGAAAGGCAGATCGAACGAGAGAGAAAAGCAGATCGAGCGAGAGAGAAATACAGATCGAGCGAGAGAGACAGATCGAACGAGAGCGAGAGAGACAGATCGAGCGAGAGAGAAAGACAGATCGAGCAAGAGCGAGAGAGACAGATCGAGCGAGCGCGAGGAAGACAGGTCGAGCGCGAGGAAGACAGGTCGAGCGCGAGGAAGACAGGTCGAGCGCGAGGAAGACAGGTCGAGCGCGAGGAAGACAGGTCGAGCGCGAGGAAGACAGGTCGAGCGCGAGGAAGACAGTTCGAGCGCGAGGAAGACAGATCAGGCGCGAGGAAGACAGATCGAGCGCGAGGAAGACAGATCGAGCGCGAGGAAGACAGATCGAGCGCGAGGAAGACAGATCGAGCGCGAGGAAGACAGATCGAGCGCGAGGAAGACAGATCGAGCGCGTGGAAGACAGGTCGAGCGCGAGGAAGACAGTTCGAGCGCGAGGAAGACAGATCGAGCGCGAGGAAGACAGATCGAGCGCGAGGAAGACAGATCGAGCGCGAGGAAGACAGATCGAGCGCGAGGAAGACAGATCGAGCGCGAGGAAGACAGATCGAGCGCGAGGAAGACAGATCGAGCGCGAGGAAGACAGATCGAGCGCGTGGAAGACAGATCGAGCGAGAGAGAAAGACAGATCGAGCGAGAGAGAAAGACAGATCGAGCGAGAGAGAAAGACAGATCGAGCGAGAGAGAAAGACAGATCGAGCGAGAGAGAAAGACAGATCGAGCGAGAAAGACAGATCGAGCGAGAGAGAAAGACAGATCGAGCGAGAGAGAAAGACAGATCGAGCGAGAGAGAAAGACAGATCGAGCGAGAGAGAAAGACAGATCGAGCGAGAGAAAAAGACAGATCGAGCGAGAAAGACAGATCGAGCAAGAGAGAAAGACAGATCGAGCGAGAGAGAGAGAGACAGATCGAAGGAGAGAAAGACAGATCAAGCGAGAGAAAGACAGATCGAACGAGAGAGAAAGACAGATCGAGCGAGATAGAAAGACAGATCGAACGAGAGCGAGAGAGACAGATCGAACGAGAGCGAGAGAGACAGATCAAACGAGAGCGAGACAGACAGATCGAACGAGAGCGAGACAGACAGATCGAACGACAGCGAGACAGACAGATCGAACGAGAGCGAGACAGACAGATCGAACGAGAGCGAGACAGACAGATCGAACGAGAGCGAGACAGACAGATCGAACGAGAGCGAGACAGACAGATCGAACGAGAGCGAGACAGACAGATCGAACGAGAGCGAGACAGACAGATCGAACGAGAGCGAGACAGACAGATCGAACGAGAGCGAGAGAGACAGATCGAACGAGAGCGAGAGAGACAGATCGAACGAGAGCGAGAGAGACAGATCGAACGAGAGCGAGAGAGACAGATCGAGCGGGAGCGACAAACAGATCGAGCGAAAGTGAAAGACAGATCGAGCGAGCGAGATAGACAGGTCGAGCGCGCGAGACAGACAGGTCGAGCGAGAGAGAAGGACAGATCGAGCGAGAGAGAAGGACAGATCGAGCGGCAGCGAGAGAGACAGATCGAAATAGAGCGAGAGAGACAGATCGAGCGAGAGAGAAAGACAGACCGAGCGAGAGAGAAAGACAGATCGAGCGCGAGGAAGACAGTTCGAGCGCGAGGAAGACAGATCGAGCGCGAGGAAGACAGATCGAGCGAGAGAGAAAGACAGATCGAGCGAGAAAGGCAGATCGAGCGAGAGAGAAAGACAGACAGATCGAGCGAGAGAGACAGACAGACAGATCGAGGGAGAAAGCCAGAGGGAGAGAGAGAGAAAGGCAGGTCGAGCGAGGGAGAAAGACAGATCGAGCGAGAGAGAAAGACAGATCGAGCGAGAGAGAAAGACAGATCGAGCGAGAGAGAAAGACAGATCGAGCGAGAGAGAAAGACAGATCGAGCGAGAGAGAAGGATAGATCGAGCGAGAGCGAGAGAGACAGATCGAACGAGAGCGAGAGAGACAGATCGAGCGGGAGCGAAAAACAGATCGAGCGAAAGTGAAAGACAGGTCGAGCGAGAGAGACAGACAGGTCGAGCGAGAGAGACAGACAGATCGAGCGAGAGAGAAGGATAGATCGAGCGAGAAAGGCAGATCGAACGAGAGAGAAAAGCAGATCGAGCGAGAGAGAAATACAGATCGAGCGAGAGAGACAGATCGAACGAGAGCGAGAGAGACAGATCGAGCGAGAGAGAAAGACAGATCGAGCAAGAGCGAGAGAGACAGATCGAGCGAGCGCGAGGAAGACAGGTCGAGCGCGAGGAAGACAGGTCGAGCGCGAGGAAGACAGGTCGAGCGCGAGGAAGACAGGTCGAGCGCGAGGAAGACAGGTCGAGCGCGAGGAAGACAGTTCGAGCGCGAGGAAGACAGATCAGGCGCGAGGAAGACAGATCGAGCGCGAGGAAGACAGATCGAGCGCGAGGAAGACAGATCGAGCGCGAGGAAGACAGATCGAGCGCGAGGAAGACAGATCGAGCGCGAGGAAGACAGATCGAGCGCGTGGAAGACAGGTCGAGCGCGAGGAAGACAGTTCGAGCGCGAGGAAGACAGATCGAGCGCGAGGAAGACAGATCGAGCGCGAGGAAGACAGATCGAGCGCGAGGAAGACAGATCGAGCGCGAGGAAGACAGATCGAGCGCGAGGAAGACAGATCGAGCGCGAGGAAGACAGATCGAGCGCGAGGAAGACAGATCGAGCGCGAGGAAGACAGATCGAGCGCGAGGAAGACAGATCGAGCGCGTGGAAGACAGATCGAGCGAGAGAGAAAGACAGATCGAGCGAGAGAGAAAGACAGATCGAGCGAGAGAGAAAGACAGATCGAGCGAGAGAGAAAGACAGATCGAGCGAGAGAGAAAGACAGATCGAGCGAGAAAGACAGATCGAGCGAGAGAGAAAGACAGATCGAGCGAGAGAGAAAGACAGATCGAGCGAGAGAGAAAGACAGATCGAGCGAGAGAGAAAGACAGATCGAGCGAGAGAAAAAGACAGATCGAGCGAGAAAGACAGATCGAGCAAGAGAGAAAGACAGATCGAGCGAGAGAGAGAGAGACAGATCGAAGGAGAGAAAGACAGATCAAGCGAGAGAAAGACAGATCGAACGAGAGAGAAAGACAGATCGAGCGAGATAGAAAGACAGATCGAACGAGAGCGAGAGAGACAGATCGAACGAGAGCGAGAGAGACAGATCAAACGAGAGCGAGACAGACAGATCGAACGAGAGCGAGACAGACAGATCGAACGACAGCGAGACAGACAGATCGAACGAGAGCGAGACAGACAGATCGAACGAGAGCGAGACAGACAGATCGAACGAGAGCGAGACAGACAGATCGAACGAGAGCGAGACAGACAGATCGAACGAGAGCGAGACAGACAGATCGAACGAGAGCGAGAGAGACAGATCGAACGAGAGCGAGAGAGACAGATCGAACGAGAGCGAGAGAGACAGATCGAACGAGAGCGAGAGAGACAGATCGAGCGGGAGCGACAAACAGATCGAGCGAAAGTGAAAGACAGATCGAGCGAGCGAGATAGACAGGTCGAGCGCGCGAGACAGACAGGTCGAGCGAGAGAGAAGGACAGATCGAGCGAGAGAGAAGGACAGATCGAGCGGCAGCGAGAGAGACAGATCGAAAGAGAGCGAGAGAGACAGATCGAGCGAGAGAGAAAGACAGACCGAGCGAGAGAGAAAGACAGATCGAGCGCGAGGAAGACAGTTCGAGCGCGAGGAAGACAGATCGAGCGCGAGGAAGACAGATCGAGCGCGAGGAAGACAGATCGAGCGAGAGAGAAAGACAGATCGAGCGAGAAAGGCAGATCAAGCGAGAGAGAAAGACAGACAGATCGAGCGAGAGAGACAGACAGACAGATCGAGGGAGAAAGCCAGAGGGAGAGAGAGAGAAAGGCAGGTCGAGCGAGGGAGAAAGACAGATCGAGCGAGAGAGAAAGACAGATCGAGCGAGAGAGAAAGACAGATCGAGCGAGAGAGAAAGACAGATCGAGCGAGAGAGAAAGACAGATCGAGCGAGAGACAAAGACAGATCGAGCGAGAGACAAAGACAGATCGAACGAGAGCGAGAGAGACAGATCGAACGAGAGCGAGAGAGACAGATCGAGCGGGAGCGAAAAACAGATCGAGCGAAAGTGAAAGACAGATCGAGCGAGCGAGACAGACAGATCGAGCGAGAGGAAGACAGATCGAGCGCGAGGAAGACAGATCGAGCGCGAGGAAGACAGATCGAGCGCGAGGAAGACAGATCGAGCGCGAGGAAGACAGATCGTGCGCGAGGAAGACAGATCGAGCGCGAGGAAGACAGATCGAGCGCGAGGAAGACAGATCGAGTGCGAGGAAGACAGATCGAGCGCGAGGAAGACAGATCGAGAGAAAGAGAAAGAGAAAGACAGATCGAACGAGAGTCAGACAGATCGAGAGTGACAGCCAGACAGAGAGAGAGAGAAAGGCAGATCGTGCGAGAAAGAAAGACAGACCGAGCGAGAGAGAAAGGCAGATCGAGCGAGAGAGAAAGGCAGATCGAGCGAGCGAGAAAGACAGATCGAGCGAGAGAGAAAGACAGATCGAGCGAGAAAGAAAGACAGATCGAGCGCAAGAGAAAGACAGATCGAGCGAGAGAGAAAGACAGATCGAGCGAGAGAGAAAGACAGATCGAGCGAGAAAGACAGATCGAGCGAGAGAAAGACAGATCGAGCGAGAAAGACAGATCGAGCGAGAAAGACAGATCGAGCGAGAAAGACAGATCGAGCGAGAAAGGCAGATCAAGCAAGAGAGAAAGACAGATCGAGCGAGAAAGACAGATCGAGCGAGAGAGAAAGACAGATCGAGCGAGAGAGAAAGACAGATCGAGCGAGCGAGACAGACAGATCGAGCGAGACAGACAGATCGAGCGAGAGAGAAAGACAGATCGAGCGAGAAAGGCAGATCGAGCGAGAAAGACAGACAGATCGAGCGAGAGCGAGACAGACAGATCGAGCGAGAGAGAAAGACAGATCGAACGAGAAAGGCAGATCGAGCGAGAGAGAAAGACAGACAGATCGAGCGAGAGAGACAGACAGACAGATCGAGGGAGAAAGCCAGAGGGAGAGAGAGAGAAAGGCAGGTCGAGCGAGGAAGAAAGACAGATCAAGCGAGAGAAAAAGGCAGATCGAGCGAGAGAAACAGGCAGATCGAGCGAGAGAGAAAGACAGATCGAGCGAGAGAGAAAGACAGATCGAACGAGAGCGAGAGAGACAGATCGAACGAGAGCGAGAGAGACAGATCGAGCGGGAGCGAAAAACAGATCGAGCGAAAGTGAAAGACAGGTCGAGCGAGAGAGACAGACAGGTCGAGCGAGAGAGACAGACAGATCGAGCGAGAGAGAAGGATAGATCGAGCGAGAAAGGCAGATCGAACGAGAGAGAAAAGCAGATCGAGCGAGAGAGAAATACAGATCGAGCGAGAGAGACAGATCGAACGAGAGCGAGAGAGACAGATCGAGCGAGAGAGAAAGACAGATCGAGCAAGAGCGAGAGAGACAGATCGAGCGAGCGCGAGGAAGACAGGTCGAGCGCGAGGAAGACAGGTCGAGCGCGAGGAAGACAGGTCGAGCGCGAGGAAGACAGGTCGAGCGCGAGGAAGACAGTTCGAGCGCGAGGAAGACAGATCTGGCGCGAGGAAGACAGATCTGGCGCGAGGAAGACAGATCGGGCGCGAGGAAGACAGATCGAGCGCGAGGAAGACAGATCGAGCGCGAGGAAGACAGATCGAGCGCGAGGAAGACAGATCGAGCGCGAGGAAGACAGATCGAGCGCGAGGAAGCCAGGTCGAGCGCGAGGAAGACAGTTCGAGCGCGAGGAAGACAGATCGAGCGCGAGGAAGACAGATCGAGCGCGAGGAAGACAGATCGAGCGCGAGGAAGACAGATCGAGCGAGAGAGAAAGACAGATCGAGCGAGAGAGAAAGACAGATCGAGCGAGAGAGAAAGACAGATCGAGCGAGAGAGAAAGACAGATCGAGCGAGAAAGACAGATCGAGCGAGAGAGAAAGACAGATCGAGCGAGAGAGAAAGACAGATCGAGCGAGAGAGAAAGACAGATCGAGCGAGAGAGAAAGACAGATCGAGCGAGAGAAAAAGACAGATCGAGCGAGAAAGACAGATCGAGCAAGAGAGAAAGACAGATCGAGCGAGAGAGAGAGACAGATCGAAGGAGAGAAAGACAGATCAAGCGAGAGAAAGACAGATCGAACGAGAGAGAAAGACAGATCGAGCGAGATAGAAAGACAGATCGAACGAGAGCGAGAGAGACAGATCGACCGAGAGCGAGAGAGACAGATCGAACGAGAGCGAGACAGACAGATCGAACGAGAGCGAGACAGACAGATCGAACGAGAGCGAGACAGACAGATCGAACGAGAGCGAGACAGACAGATCGAACGAGAGCGAGACAGACAGATCGAACGAGAGCGAGACAGACAGATCGAACGAGAGCGAGACAGACAGATCGAACGAGAGCGAGACAGACAGATCGAACGAGAGCGAGACAGACAGATCGAACGAGAGCGAGACAGACAGATCGAACGAGAGCGAGACAGACAGATCGAACGAGAGCGAGACAGACAGATCGAACGAGAGCGAGACAGACAGATCGAACGAGAGCGAGACAGACAGATCGAACGAGAGCGAGAGAGACAGATCGAACGAGAGCGAGAGAGACAGATCGAACGAGAGCGAGAGAGACAGATCGAGCGGGAGCGACAAACAGATCGAGCGAAAGTGAAAGACAGATCGAGCGAGCGAGATAGACAGGTCGAGCAAGCGAGACAGACAGGTCGAGCGAGAGAGAAGGACAGATCGAGCGAAAGAGAAGGACAGATCGAGCGGCAGCGAGAGAGACAGATCGAAAGAGAGCGAGAGAGACAGATCGAGCGAGAGAGAAAGACAGAGCGAGCGAGAGAGAAAGACAGATCGAGCGCGAGGAAGACAGTTCGAGCGCAAGGAAGACAGATCGAGCGCAAGGAAGACAGATCGAGCGCGAGGAAGACAGATCGAGCGCGAGGAAGACAGATCGAGCGAGAGAGAAAGACAGATCGAGCGAGAAAGGCAGATCGAGCGAGAGAGAAAGACAGACAGATCGAGGGAGAAAGCCAGAGGGAGGGAGAGAGAAAGGCAGGTCGAGCGAGGGAGAAAGACAGATCGAGCGAGAGAGAAAGACAGATCGAGCGAGAGAGAAAGACAGATCGAGCGAGAGAGAAAGACAGATCGAGCGAGAGACAAAGACAGATCGAACGAGAGCGAGAGAGACAGATCGAACGAGAGCGAGAGAGACAGATCGAGCGGGAGCGAAAAACAGATCGAGCGAAAGTGAAAGACAGATCGAGCGAGCGAGACAGACAGATCGAGCGAGAGAGACAGACAGGTCGAGCGAGAGAGACAGACAGGTCGAGCGAGAGAGACAGATCGAGCGAGAGAGAAAGACAGATCGAGCGAGAGAGAAAGACAGATCGAGCGAGAGAGAAAGACAGATCGAGCGAGAGAGAAAGACAGATCGAGCGAGAGAGAAAGACAGATCGAGCGAGAGAGAAAGACAGATCGAGCGAGAGAGAAAGACAGATCGAGCAAGAGGGAAAGACAGATCGAGCAAGAGGGAAAGACAGATCGAGCGAGAGAGAAGGACAGTTCGAGCGAGAGAGAAAGACAGATCGAGCGAGAGAGAAAGACAGATCGAGCGAGAGGGAAAGACAGATTGAGCGAGAGAGAAAGATAGATCGAGCGAGAGAGAAGGATAGATCGAGCGAGAAAGGCAGATCGAGCGAGAGAGAAAAGCAGATCGAGCGAGAGAGAAAGACAGATTGAGCGAGAGAGAAGGATAGATCGAGCGAGAAAGGCAGATCGAGCGAGAGAGAAATACAGATCGAGCGAGCGAGAAAGGCAGATCGAGCGAGAGAGAAGGATAGATCGAGCGAGAAAGGCAGATCGAGCGAGAGAGAAATACAGATCGAGCGAGCGAGAAAGGCAGATCGAGCGAGAGAGAAGGATAGATCGAGCGAGAAAGGCAGATCGAGCGAGAGAGAAATACAGATCGAGCGAGCGAGAAAGGCAGATCGAGCGAGAGAGAAAAGCAGATCGAGCGAGAGCGAAAGGCAGATCGAGCGAGAGAGAAGGATAGATCGAGCGAGAAAGGCAGATCGAGTGAGAGAGAAAAGCAGACGAGCGAGAGAGAAATACAGATCGAGCGAGAGAGAAAGGCAGATCGAGCGAGCGAGAAAGACAGATCGAGCGAGCGAGAAAGACAGATCGAGCGAGAGAGAAAGACAGATCGAGCGAGAGAGAAAGACAGATCGAGCGAGAGAAAGACAGATCGAGCGAGAGAGAAAGACAGATCGAGCGAGAGAGAAAGACAGATCGAGCGAGAAAGACAGATCGAGCGAGAGAGAAAGACAGATCGAGCGAGAGAGAAAGACAGATCGAGCGAGAGAGAAAGACAGATCGAGCGAGAAAGGCAGATCGAGCGAGAGAGAAAGACAGACAGATCGAGCGAGAGAGACAGACAGACAGATCGAGGGAGAAAGCCAGAGGGAGAGAGAGAGAAAGGCAGGTCGAGCGAGGAAGAAAGACAGATCAAGCGAGAGGAAAAGGCAGATCGAGCGAGAGAGAAAGACAGATCGAGCGAGAGAGAAAGACAGATCGAACGAGAGCGAGAGAGACAGATCGAACGAGAGCGAGAGAGACAGATCGAGCGGGAGCGAAAAACAGATCGAGCGAAAGTGAAAGACAGGTCGAGCGAGAGAGACAGACAGGTCGAGCGAGAGAGACAGACAGATCGTAGGAGAGAGAAAAGCAGATCGAGCGAGAGAGAAAGACAGATCGAGCGAGAGAGAAAGACAGATCGAGCGAGAGAGAAGGATAGATCGAGCGAGAAAGGCAGATCGAACGAGAGAGAAAAGCAGATCGAGCGTGAGAGAAATACAGATCGAGCGAGAGAGACAGATCGAACGAGAGCGAGAGAGACAGATCGAGCGAGAGAGAAAGACAGATCGAGCAAGAGCGAGAGAGACAGATCGAGCGAGCGCGAGGAAGACAGGTCGAACGCGAGGAAGACAGGTCGAGCGCGAGGAAGACAGGTCGAGCGCGAGGAAGACAGGTCGAGCGCGAGGAAGACAGGTCGAGCGCGAGGAAGACAGTTCGAGCGCGAGGAAGACAGATCGGGCGCGAGGAAGACAGATCGAGCGCGAGGAACACAGATCGAGCGCGAGGAAGACAGATCGAGCGCGAGGAAGACAGATCGAGCGCGAGGAAGACAGATCGAGCGCGTGGAAGACAGGTCGAGCGCGAGGAAGACAGTTCGAGCGCGAGGAAGACAGATCGAGCGCGAGGAAGACAGATCGAGCGCGAGGAAGACAGATCGAGCGCGAGGAAGACAGATCGAGCGCGAGGAAGACAGATCGAGCGCGAGGAAGACAGATCGAGCGCGTGGAAGACAGATCGAGCGAGAGAGAAAGACAGATCGAGCGAGAGAGAAAGACAGATCGAGCGAGAGAGAAAGACAGATCGAGCGAGAGAGAAAGACAGATCGAGCGAGAAAGACAGATCGAGCGAGAGAGAAAGACAGATCGAGCGAGAGAGAAAGACAGATCGAGCGAGAGAGAAAGACAGATCGAGCGAGAGAGACAGACAGGTCGAGCGAGAGAGACAGACAGGTCGAGCGAGAGAGACAGATCGAGCGAGAGAGAAAGACAGATCGAGCGAGAGAGAAAGACAGATCGAGCGAGAGAGAAAGACAGATCGAGCGAGAGAGAAAGACAGATCGAGCGAGAGAGAAAGACAGATCGAGCGAGAGAGAAAGACAGATCGAGCGAGAGAGAAAGACAGATCGAGCAAGAGGGAAAGACAGATCGAGCAAGAGGGAAAGACAGATCGAGCGAGAGAGAAGGACAGTTCGAGCGAGAGAGAAAGACAGATCGAGCGAGAGAGAAAGACAGATCGAGCGAGAGGGAAAGACAGATCGAGCGAGAGGGAAAGACAGATTGAGCGAGAGAGAAAGATAGATCGAGCGAGAGAGAAGGATAGATCGAGCGAGAAAGGCAGATCGAGCGAGAGAGAAAAGCAGATCGAGCGAGAGAGAAAGACAGATTGAGCGAGAGAGAAGGATAGATCGAGCGAGAAAGGCAGATCGAGCGAGAGAGAAATACAGATCGAGCGAGCGAGAAAGGCAGATCGAGCGAGAGAGAAGGATAGATCGAGCGAGAAAGGCAGATCGAGCGAGAGAGAAATACAGATCGAGCGAGCGAGAAAGGCAGATCGAGCGAGAGAGAAGGATAGATCGAGCGAGAAAGGCAGATCGAGCGAGAGAGAAATACAGATCGAGCGAGCGAGAAAGGCAGATCGAGCGAGAGAGAAAAGCAGATCGAGCGAGAGCGAAAGGCAGATCGAGCGAGAGAGAAGGATAGATCGAGCGAGAAAGGCAGATCGAGTGAGAGAGAAAAGCAGACGAGCGAGAGAGAAATACAGATCGAGCGAGAGAGAAAGGCAGATCGAGCGAGCGAGAAAGACAGATCGAGCGAGCGAGAAAGACAGATCGAGCGAGAGAGAAAGACAGATCGAGCGAGAGAGAAAGACAGATCGAGCGAGAGAAAGACAGATCGAGCGAGAGAGAAAGACAGATCGAGCGAGAGAGAAAGACAGATCGAGCGAGAAAGACAGATCGAGCGAGAGAGAAAGACAGATCGAGCGAGAGAGAAAGACAGATCGAGCGAGAGAGAAAGACAGATCGAGCGAGAAAGGCAGATCGAGCGAGAGAGAAAGACAGACAGATCGAGCGAGAGAGACAGACAGACAGATCGAGGGAGAAAGCCAGAGGGAGAGAGAGAGAAAGGCAGGTCGAGCGAGGAAGAAAGACAGATCAAGCGAGAGAAAAAGGCAGATCGAGCGAGAGAGAAAGACAGATCGAGCGAGAGAGAAAGACAGATCGAACGAGAGCGAGAGAGACAGATCGAACGAGAGCGAGAGAGACAGATCGAGCGGGAGCGAAAAACAGATCGAGCGAAAGTGAAAGACAGGTCGAGCGAGAGAGACAGACAGGTCGAGCGAGAGAGACAGACAGATCGTAGGAGAGAGAAAAGCAGATCGAGCGAGAGAGAAAGACAGATCGAGCGAGAGAGAAAGACAGATCGAGCGAGAGAGAAGGATAGATCGAGCGAGAAAGGCAGATCGAACGAGAGAGAAAAGCAGATCGAGCGAGAGAGAAATACAGATCGAGCGAGAGAGACAGATCGAACGAGAGCGAGAGAGACAGATCGAGCGAGAGAGAAAGACAGATCGAGCAAGAGCGAGAGAGACAGATCGAGCGAGCGCGAGGAAGACAGGTCGAACGCGAGGAAGACAGGTCGAGCGCGAGGAAGACAGGTCGAGCGCGAGGAAGACAGGTCGAGCGCGAGGAAGACAGGTCGAGCGCGAGGAAGACAGTTCGAGCGCGAGGAAGACAGATCGGGCGCGAGGAAGACAGATCGAGCGCGAGGAACACAGATTGAGCGCGAGGAAGACAGATCGAGCGCGAGGAAGACAGATCGAGCGCGAGGAAGACAGATCGAGCGCGTGGAAGACAGGTCGAGCGCGAGGAAGACAGTTCGAGCGCGAGGAAGACAGATCGAGCGCGAGGAAGACAGATCGAGCGCGAGGAAGACAGATCGAGCGCGAGGAAGACAGATCGAGCGCGAGGAAGACAGATCGAGCGCGAGGAAGACAGATCGAGCGCGTGGAAGACAGATCGAGCGAGAGAGAAAGACAGATCGAGCGAGAGAGAAAGACAGATCGAGCGAGAGAGAAAGACAGATCGAGCGAGAGAGAAAGACAGATCGAGCGAGAAAGACAGATCGAGCGAGAGAGAAAGACAGATCGAGCGAGAGAGAAAGACAGATCGAGCGAGAGAGAAAGACAGATCGAGCGAGAGAAAAAGACAGATCGAGCGAGAGAAAAAGACAGATCGAGCGAGAGAAAAAGACAGATCGAGCAAGAGAGAAAGACAGATCGAGCGAGAGAGAGAGAGACAGATCGAAGGAGAGAAAGACAGATCAAGCGAGAGAAAGACAGATCGAACGAGAGAGAAAGACAGATCGAGCGAGATAGAAAGACAGATCGAACGAGAGCGAGAGAGACAGATCGAACGAGAGCGAGAGAGACAGATCGAACGAGAGCGAGACAGACAGATCGAACGAGAGCGAGACAGACAGATCGAACGAGAGCGAGACAGACAGATCGAACGAGAGCGAGACAGACAGATCGAACGAGAGCGAGACAGACAGATCGAACGAGAGCGAGACAGACAGATCGAACGAGAGCGAGACAGACAGATCGAACGAGAGCGAGACAGACAGATCGAACGAGAGCGAGACAGACAGATCGAACGAGAGCGAGACAGACAGATCGAACGAGAGGGAAAGACAGTTCGTGCGAGAGAGAAGGACAGATCGAGCGAGAGAGGACAGATCGAGCGAGAAAGGCAGCGAGAGAGACAGATCGAAAGAGAGCGAGAGAGACAGATCGAGCGAGAGAGAAAGACAGACCGAGCGAGAGAGAAAGACAGATCGAGCGCGAGGAAGACAGTTCGAGCGCGAGGAAGACAGATCGAGCGCGAGGAAGACAGATCGAGCGCGAGGAAGACAGATCGAGCGCGTGGAAGACAGATCGAGCGCGTGGAAGACAGGTCGAGCGCGAAGAAGACAGTTCGAGCGCGAGGAAGACAGATCGAGCGCGAGGAAGACAGATCGAGCGCGAGGAAGACAGATCGAGCGCGAGGAAGACAGATCGAGCGCGAGGAAGACAGATCGAGCGCGAGGAAGACAGATCGAGCGCGAGGAAGACAGAGCGAGCGCGAGGAAGACAGAGCGAGCGCGAGGAAGACAGATCGAGCGCGAGGAAGACAGATCGAGCGCGTGGAAGACAGATCGAGCGAGAGAGAAAGACAGATCGAGCGAGAGAGAAAGACAGATCGAGCGAGAGAGAAAGACAGATCGAGCGAGAGAGAAAGACAGATCGAGCGAGAAAGACAGATCGAGCGAGAGAGAAAGACAGATCGAGCGAGAGAGAAAGACAGATCGAGCGAGAGAGAAAGACAGATCGAGCGAGAGAAAAAGACAGATCGAGCGAGAGAAAAAGACAGATCGAGCGAGAGAAAAAGACAGATCGAGCAAGAGAGAAAGACAGATCGAGCGAGAGAGAGAGAGACAGATCGAAGGAGAGAAAGACAGATCAAGCGAGAGAAAGACAGATCGAACGAGAGAGAAAGACAGATCGAGCGAGATAGAAAGACAGATCGAACGAGAGCGAGAGAGACAGATCGAACGAGAGCGAGAGAGACAGATCGAACGAGAGCGAGACAGACAGATCGAACGAGAGCGAGACAGACAGATCGAACGAGAGCGAGACAGACAGATCGAACGAGAGCGTATCAGACAGATCGAACGAGAGCGAGACAGACAGATCGAACGAGAGCGAGACAGACAGATCGAACGAGAGCGAGACAGACAGATCGAACGAGAGCGAGACAGACAGATCGAACGAGAGCGAGACAGACAGATCGAACGAGAGCGAGACAGACAGATCGAACGAGAGGGAAAGACAGTTCGTGCGAGAGAGAAGGACAGATCGAGCGAGAGAGGACAGATCGAGCGAGAAAGGCAGCGAGAGAGACAGATCGAAAGAGAGCGAGAGAGACAGATCGAGCGAGAGAGAAAGACAGACCGAGCGAGAGAGAAAGACAGATCGAGCGCGAGGAAGACAGTTCGAGCGCGAGGAAGACAGATCGAGCGCGAGGAAGACAGATCGAGCGCGAGGAAGACAGATCGAGCGCGTGGAAGACAGATCGAGCGCGTGGAAGACAGGTCGAGCGCGAAGAAGACAGTTCGAGCGCGAGGAAGACAGATCGAGCGCGAGGAAGACAGATCGAGCGCGAGGAAGACAGATCGAGCGCGAGGAAGACAGATCGAGCGCGAGGAAGACAGATCGAGCGCGAGGAAGACAGATCGAGCGCGAGGAAGACAGAGCGAGCGCGTGGAAGACAGATCGAGCGCGAGGAAGACAGATCGAGCGCGAGGAAGACAGATCGAGCGAGAGAGAAAGACAGATCGAGCGAGAGAGAAAGACAGATCGAGCGAGAGAGAAAGACAGATCGAGCGAGAGAGAAAGACAGATCGAGCGAGAGAGAAAGACAGATCGAGCGAGAAAGACAGATCGAGCGAGAGAGAAAGACAGATCGAGCGAGAGAGAAAGACAGATCGAGCGAGAGAGAAAGACAGATCGAGCGAGAGAAAAAGACAGATCGAGCGAGAAAGACAGATCGAGCAAGAGAGAAAGACAGATCGAGCGAGAGAGAGAGAGACAGATCGAAGGAGAGAAAGACAGATCAAGCGAGAGAAAGACAGATCGAACGAGAGAGAAAGACAGAGCGAGCGAGATAGAAAGACAGATCGAACGAGAGCGAGAGAGACAGATCGAACGAGAGCGAGACAGACAGATCGAACGAGAGCGAGACAGACAGATCGAACGAGAGCGAGACAGACAGATCGAACGAGAGCGAGACAGACAGATCGAACGAGAGCGAGACAGACAGATCGAACGAGAGCGAGACAGACAGATCGAACGAGAGCGAGAGAGACAGATCGAACGAGAGCGAGACAGACAGATCGAACGAGAGCGAGAGAGACAGATCGAATGAGAGCGAGAGAGACAGATCGAGCGGGAGCGACAAACAGATCGAGCGAAAGTGAAAGACAGATCGAGCGAGCGAGACAGACAGGTCGAGCGAGCGAGACAGACAGGTCGAGCGAGAGAGAAGGACAGATCGAGCGCGAGGAAGACAGATCGAGCGCGAGGAAGACAGATCGAGCGCGAGGAAGACAGATCGAGCGCGAGGAAGACAGATCGAGCGCGAGGAAGACAGATCGAGCGCGAGGAAGACAGAGCGAGCGCGTGGAAGACAGATCGAGCGCGAGGAAGACAGATCGAGCGCGAGGAAGACAGATCGAGCGAGAGAGAAAGACAGATCGAGCGAGAGAGAAAGACAGATCGAGCGAGAGAGAAAGACAGATCGAGCGAGAGAGAAAGACAGATCGAGCGAGAAAGACAGATCGAGCGAGAGAGAAAGACAGATCGAGCGAGAGAGAAAGACAGATCGAGCGAGAGAGAAAGACAGATCGAGCGAGAGAAAAAGACAGATCGAGCGAGAAAGACAGATCGAGCAAGAGAGAAAGACAGATCGAGCGAGAGAGAGAGAGACAGATCGAAGGAGAGAAAGACAGATCAAGCGAGAGAAAGACAGATCGAACGAGAGAGAAAGACAGAGCGAGCGAGATAGAAAGACAGATCGAACGAGAGCGAGAGAGACAGATCGAACGAGAGCGAGACAGACAGATCGAACGAGAGCGAGACAGACAGATCGAACGAGAGCGAGACAGACAGATCGAACGAGAGCGAGACAGACAGATCGAACGAGAGCGAGACAGACAGATCGAACGAGAGCGAGACAGACAGATCGAACGAGAGCGAGACAGACAGATCGAACGAGAGCGAGAGAGACAGATCGAACGAGAGCGAGACAGACAGATCGAACGAGAGCGAGAGAGACAGATCGAATGAGAGCGAGAGAGACAGATCGAGCGGGAGCGACAAACAGATCGAGCGAAAGTGAAAGACAGATCGAGCGAGCGAGACAGACAGGTCGAGCGAGCGAGACAGACAGGTCGAGCGAGAGAGAAGGACAGATCGAGCGAGAGAGAAGGACAGATCGAAAGAGAGCGAGAGAGACAGATCGAGCGAGAGAGAAAGACAGATCGAGCGAGAGAGAAAGACAGATCGAGCGCGAGGAAGACAGATCGAGCGCGAGGAAGACAGATCGAGCGCGAGGAAGACAGATCGAGCGTGAGGAAGACAGATCGAGCGCGAGGAAGACAGATCGAGCGCGAGGAAGACAGATCGAGCGCGAGAAAGACAGATCGAGCGCGGGAAAGACAGATCGAGCGCGGGAAAGATAGATCGAACGCGAGAAAGACAGATCGAGAGAAAGAGAAAGAGAAAGACAGATCGAACGAGAGTCAGACAGATCGAGAGTGACAGCCAGACAGAGAGAGAGAGAGAAAGGCAGATCGTGCGACAAAGAAAGACAGATCAAGCGAGAGAGAAACGCAGATCGAGCGAGAGAGAAAGACAGACAGATCGAGCGAGAGAGACAGACAGACAGATCGAGGGAGAAAGCCAGAGGGAGAGAGAGAGAAAGGCAGGTCGAGCGAGGAAGAAAGACAGATCAAGCGAGAGAAAAGGCAGATCGAGCGAGAGAGAAAGACAGATCGAGCGAGAGAGAAAGACAGATCGAACGAGAGCGAGAGAGACAGATCGAACGAGAGCGAGAGAGACAGATCGAGCGGGAGCGAAAAACAGATCGAGCGAAAGTGAAAGACAGGTCGAGCGAGAGAGACAGACAGGTCGAGCGAGAGAGACAGACAGATCGAGCGAGAGAGAAAGACAGATCGAGCGAGAGAGAAAGACAGATCGAGCGAGAGAGAAGGATAGATCGAGCGAGAAAGGCAGATCGAACGAGAGAGAAATGCAGATCGAACGAGAGCGAGAGAGACAGATCGAGCGAGAGAGAAAGACAGATCGAGCAAGATCGAGAGAGACAGATCGAGCGAGCGCGAGGAAGACAGGTCGAGCGCGAGGAAGACAGGTCGAGCGCGAGGAAGACAGGTCGAGCGCGAGGAAGACAGGTCGAGCGCGAGGAAGACAGGTCGAGCGCGAGGAAGACAGTTCGAGCGCGAGGAAGACAGATCGAGCGCGAGGAAGACAGATCGAGCGCGAGGAAGACAGATCGAGCGCGAGGAAGACAGATCGAGCGCGTGGAAGACAGGTCGAGCGCGAGGAAGACAGTTCGAGCGCGAGGAAGACAGATCGAGCGCGAGGAAGACAGATCGAGCGCGAGGAAGACAGATCGAGCGCGAGGAAGACAGATCGAGCGCGAGGAAGACAGATCGAGCGCGAGGAAGACAGATCGAGCGCGTGGAAGACAGATCGAGCGAGAGAGAAAGACAGATCGAGCGAGAGAGAAAGACAGATCGAGCGAGAGAGAAAGACAGATCGAGCGAGAGAGAAAGACAGATCGAGCGAGAAAGACAGATCGAGCGAGAGAGAAAGACAGATCGAGCGAGAGAGAAAGACAGATCGAGCGAGAGAGAAAGACAGATCGAGCGAGAGAAAAAGACAGATCGAGCGAGAGAAAAAGACAGATCGAGCGAGAGAAAAAGACAGATCGAGCGAGAGAGAAAGACAGATCGAGCGAGAGAGAGAGAGACAGATCGAAGGAGAGAAAGACAGATCAAGCGAGAGAAAGACAGATCGAACGAGAGAGAAAGACAGATCGAGCGAGATAGAAAGACAGATCGAACGAGAGCGAGAGAGACAGATCGAACGAGAGCGAGAGAGACAGATCGAACGAGAGCGAGACAGACAGATCGAACGAGAGCGAGACAGACAGATCGAACGAGAGCGAGACAGACAGATCGAACGAGAGCGAGACAGACAGATCGAACGAGAGCGAGACAGACAGATCGAACGAGAGCGAGAGAGACAGATCGAGCGGGAGCGAAAAACAGATCGAGCGAGAGAGAAAGACAGATCGAGCGAGAGACAAAGACAGATCGAACGAGAGCGAGAGAGACAGATCGAACGAGAGCGAGAGAGACAGATCGAGCGGGAGCGAAAAACAGATCGAGCGAAAGTGAAAGACAGATCGAGCGAGCGAGACAGACAGATCGAGCGAGAGAGACAGACAGGTCGAGCGAGAGAGACAGACAGGTCGAGCGAGAGAGACAGATCGAGCGAGAGAGAAAGACAGATCGAGCGAGAGAGAAAGACAGATCGAGCGAGAGAGAAAGACAGATCGAGCGAGAGAGAAAGACAGATCGAGCGAGAGAGAAAGACAGATCGAGCGAGAGAGAAAGACAGATCGAGCGAGAGAGAAAGACAGATCGAGCAAGAGGGAAAGACAGATCGAGCAAGAGGGAAAGACAGATCGAGCGAGAGAGAAGGACAGTTCGAGCGAGAGAGAAAGACAGATCGAGCGAGAGAGAAAGACAGATCGAGCGAGAGGGAAAGACAGATCGAGCGAGAGGGAAAGACAGATTGAGCGAGAGAGAAAGATAGATCGAGCGAGAGAGAAGGATAGATCGAGCGAGAAAGGCAGATCGAGCGAGAGAGAAAAGCAGATCGAGCGAGAGAGAAAGACAGATTGAGCGAGAGAGAAGGATAGATCGAGCGAGAAAGGCAGATCGAGCGAGAGAGAAATACAGATCGAGCGAGCGAGAAAGGCAGATCGAGCGAGAGAGAAGGATAGATCGAGCGAGAAAGGCAGATCGAGCGAGAGAGAAATACAGATCGAGCGAGCGAGAAAGGCAGATCGAGCGAGAGAGAAGGATAGATCGAGCGAGAAAGGCAGATCGAGCGAGAGAGAAATACAGATCGAGCGAGCGAGAAAGGCAGATCGAGCGAGAGAGAAAAGCAGATCGAGCGAGAGCGAAAGGCAGATCGAGCGAGAGAGAAGGATAGATCGAGCGAGAAAGGCAGATCGAGTGAGAGAGAAAAGCAGACGAGCGAGAGAGAAATACAGATCGAGCGAGAGAGAAAGGCAGATCGAGCGAGCGAGAAAGACAGATCGAGCGAGCGAGAAAGACAGATCGAGCGAGAGAGAAAGACAGATCGAGCGAGAGAGAAAGACAGATCGAGCGAGAGAAAGACAGATCGAGCGAGAGAGAAAGACAGATCGAGCGAGAGAGAAAGACAGATCGAGCGAGAAAGACAGATCGAGCGAGAGAGAAAGACAGATCGAGCGAGAGAGAAAGACAGATCGAGCGAGAGAGAAAGACAGATCGAGCGAGAAAGGCAGATCGAGCGAGAGAGAAAGACAGACAGATCGAGCGAGAGAGACAGACAGACAGATCGAGGGAGAAAGCCAGAGGGAGAGAGAGAGAAAGGCAGGTCGAGCGAGGAAGAAAGACAGATCAAGCGAGAGAAAAAGGCAGATCGAGCGAGAGAGAAAGACAGATCGAGCGAGAGAGAAAGACAGATCGAACGAGAGCGAGAGAGACAGATCGAACGAGAGCGAGAGAGACAGATCGAGCGGGAGCGAAAAACAGATCGAGCGAAAGTGAAAGACAGGTCGAGCGAGAGAGACAGACAGGTCGAGCGAGAGAGACAGACAGATCGTAGGAGAGAGAAAAGCAGATCGAGCGAGAGAGAAAGACAGATCGAGCGAGAGAGAAAGACAGATCGAGCGAGAGAGAAGGATAGATCGAGCGAGAAAGGCAGATCGAACGAGAGAGAAAAGCAGATCGAGCGAGAGAGAAATACAGATCGAGCGAGAGAGACAGATCGAACGAGAGCGAGAGAGACAGATCGAGCGAGAGAGAAAGACAGATCGAGCAAGAGCGAGAGAGACAGATCGAGCGAGCGCGAGGAAGACAGGTCGAACGCGAGGAAGACAGGTCGAGCGCGAGGAAGACAGGTCGAGCGCGAGGAAGACAGGTCGAGCGCGAGGAAGACAGGTCGAGCGCGAGGAAGACAGTTCGAGCGCGAGGAAGACAGATCGGGCGCGAGGAAGACAGATCGAGCGCGAGGAACACAGATTGAGCGCGAGGAAGACAGATCGAGCGCGAGGAAGACAGATCGAGCGCGAGGAAGACAGATCGAGCGCGTGGAAGACAGGTCGAGCGCGAGGAAGACAGTTCGAGCGCGAGGAAGACAGATCGAGCGCGAGGAAGACAGATCGAGCGCGAGGAAGACAGATCGAGCGCGAGGAAGACAGATCGAGCGCGAGGAAGACAGATCGAGCGCGAGGAAGACAGATCGAGCGCGTGGAAGACAGATCGAGCGAGAGAGAAAGACAGATCGAGCGAGAGAGAAAGACAGATCGAGCGAGAGAGAAAGACAGATCGAGCGAGAGAGAAAGACAGATCGAGCGAGAAAGACAGATCGAGCGAGAGAGAAAGACAGATCGAGCGAGAGAGAAAGACAGATCGAGCGAGAGAGAAAGACAGATCGAGCGAGAGAAAAAGACAGATCGAGCGAGAGAAAAAGACAGATCGAGCGAGAGAAAAAGACAGATCGAGCAAGAGAGAAAGACAGATCGAGCGAGAGAGAGAGAGACAGATCGAAGGAGAGAAAGACAGATCAAGCGAGAGAAAGACAGATCGAACGAGAGAGAAAGACAGATCGAGCGAGATAGAAAGACAGATCGAACGAGAGCGAGAGAGACAGATCGAACGAGAACGAGAGAGACAGATCGAACGAGAGCGAGACAGACAGATCGAACGAGAGCGAGACAGACAGATCGAACGAGAGCGAGACAGACAGATCGAACGAGAGCGAGACAGACAGATCGAACGAGAGCGAGACAGACAGATCGAACGAGAGCGAGACAGACAGATCGAACGAGAGCGAGACAGACAGATCGAACGAGAGCGAGACAGACAGATCGAACGAGAGCGAGACAGACAGATCGAACGAGAGCGAGACAGACAGATCGAACGAGAGGGAAAGACAGTTCGTGCGAGAGAGAAGGACAGATCGAGCGAGAGAGGACAGATCGAGCGAGAAAGGCAGCGAGAGAGACAGATCGAAAGAGAGCGAGAGAGACAGATCGAGCGAGAGAGAAAGACAGACCGAGCGAGAGAGAAAGACAGATCGAGCGCGAGGAAGACAGTTCGAGCGCGAGGAAGACAGATCGAGCGCGAGGAAGACAGATCGAGCGCGAGGAAGACAGATCGAGCGCGTGGAAGACAGATCGAGCGCGTGGAAGACAGGTCGAGCGCGAAGAAGACAGTTCGAGCGCGAGGAAGACAGATCGAGCGCGAGGAAGACAGATCGAGCGCGAGGAAGACAGATCGAGCGCGAGGAAGACAGATCGAGCGCGAGGAAGACAGATCGAGCGCGAGGAAGACAGATCGAGCGCGAGGAAGACAGAGCGAGCGCGAGGAAGACAGATCGAGCGCGAGGAAGACAGATCGAGCGCGTGGAAGACAGATCGAGCGAGAGAGAAAGACAGATCGAGCGAGAGAGAAAGACAGATCGAGCGAGAGAGAAAGACAGATCGAGCGAGAGAGAAAGACAGATCGAGCGAGAAAGACAGATCGAGCGAGAGAGAAAGACAGATCGAGCGAGAGAGAAAGACAGATCGAGCGAGAGAGAAAGACAGATCGAGCGAGAGAAAAAGACAGATCGAGCGAGAGAAAAAGACAGATCGAGCGAGAGAAAAAGACAGATCGAGCAAGAGAGAAAGACAGATCGAGCGAGAGAGAGAGAGACAGATCGAAGGAGAGAAAGACAGATCAAGCGAGAGAAAGACAGATCGAACGAGAGAGAAAGACAGATCGAGCGAGATAGAAAGACAGATCGAACGAGAGCGAGAGAGACAGATCGAACGAGAGCGAGAGAGACAGATCGAACGAGAGCGAGACAGACAGATCGAACGAGAGCGAGACAGACAGATCGAACGAGAGCGAGACAGACAGATCGAACGAGAGCGAGACAGACAGATCGAACGAGAGCGAGACAGACAGATCGAACGAGAGCGAGACAGACAGATCGAACGAGAGCGAGACAGACAGATCGAACGAGAGCGAGACAGACAGATCGAACGAGAGCGAGACAGACAGATCGAACGAGAGCGAGACAGACAGATCGAACGAGAGGGAAAGACAGTTCGTGCGAGAGAGAAGGACAGATCGAGCGAGAGAGGACAGATCGAGCGAGAAAGGCAGCGAGAGAGACAGATCGAAAGAGAGCGAGAGAGACAGATCGAGCGAGAGAGAAAGACAGACCGAGCGAGAGAGAAAGACAGATCGAGCGCGAGGAAGACAGTTCGAGCGCGAGGAAGACAGATCGAGCGCGAGGAAGACAGATCGAGCGCGAGGAAGACAGATCGAGCGCGTGGAAGACAGATCGAGCGCGTGGAAGACAGGTCGAGCGCGAAGAAGACAGTTCGAGCGCGAGGAAGACAGATCGAGCGCGAGGAAGACAGATCGAGCGCGAGGAAGACAGATCGAGCGCGAGGAAGACAGATCGAGCGCGAGGAAGACAGATCGAGCGCGAGGAAGACAGATCGAGCGCGAGGAAGACAGAGCGAGCGCGTGGAAGACAGATCGAGCGCGAGGAAGACAGATCGAGCGCGAGGAAGACAGATCGAGCGAGAGAGAAAGACAGATCGAGCGAGAGAGAAAGACAGATCGAGCGAGAGAGAAAGACAGATCGAGCGAGAGAGAAAGACAGATCGAGCGAGAGAGAAAGACAGATCGAGCGAGAAAGACAGATCGAGCGAGAGAGAAAGACAGATCGAGCGAGAGAGAAAGACAGATCGAGCGAGAGAGAAAGACAGATCGAGCGAGAGAAAAAGACAGATCGAGCGAGAAAGACAGATCGAGCAAGAGAGAAAGACAGATCGAGCGAGAGAGAGAGAGACAGATCGAAGGAGAGAAAGACAGATCAAGCGAGAGAAAGACAGATCGAACGAGAGAGAAAGACAGAGCGAGCGAGATAGAAAGACAGATCGAACGAGAGCGAGAGAGACAGATCGAACGAGAGCGAGACAGACAGATCGAACGAGAGCGAGACAGACAGATCGAACGAGAGCGAGACAGACAGATCGAACGAGAGCGAGACAGACAGATCGAACGAGAGCGAGACAGACAGATCGAACGAGAGCGAGACAGACAGATCGAACGAGAGCGAGAGAGACAGATCGAACGAGAGCGAGACAGACAGATCGAACGAGAGCGAGAGAGACAGATCGAATGAGAGCGAGAGAGACAGATCGAGCGGGAGCGACAAACAGATCGAGCGAAAGTGAAAGACAGATCGAGCGAGCGAGACAGACAGGTCGAGCGAGCGAGACAGACAGGTCGAGCGAGAGAGAAGGACAGATCGAGCGCGAGGAAGACAGATCGAGCGCGAGGAAGACAGATCGAGCGCGAGGAAGACAGATCGAGCGCGAGGAAGACAGATCGAGCGCGAGGAAGACAGATCGAGCGCGAGGAAGACAGAGCGAGCGCGTGGAAGACAGATCGAGCGCGAGGAAGACAGATCGAGCGCGAGGAAGACAGATCGAGCGAGAGAGAAAGACAGATCGAGCGAGAGAGAAAGACAGATCGAGCGAGAGAGAAAGACAGATCGAGCGAGAGAGAAAGACAGATCGAGCGAGAAAGACAGATCGAGCGAGAGAGAAAGACAGATCGAGCGAGAGAGAAAGACAGATCGAGCGAGAGAGAAAGACAGATCGAGCGAGAGAAAAAGACAGATCGAGCGAGAAAGACAGATCGAGCAAGAGAGAAAGACAGATCGAGCGAGAGAGAGAGAGACAGATCGAAGGAGAGAAAGACAGATCAAGCGAGAGAAAGACAGATCGAACGAGAGAGAAAGACAGAGCGAGCGAGATAGAAAGACAGATCGAACGAGAGCGAGAGAGACAGATCGAACGAGAGCGAGACAGACAGATCGAACGAGAGCGAGACAGACAGATCGAACGAGAGCGAGACAGACAGATCGAACGAGAGCGAGACAGACAGATCGAACGAGAGCGAGACAGACAGATCGAACGAGAGCGAGACAGACAGATCGAACGAGAGCGAGACAGACAGATCGAACGAGAGCGAGAGAGACAGATCGAACGAGAGCGAGACAGACAGATCGAACGAGAGCGAGAGAGACAGATCGAATGAGAGCGAGAGAGACAGATCGAGCGGGAGCGACAAACAGATCGAGCGAAAGTGAAAGACAGATCGAGCGAGCGAGACAGACAGGTCGAGCGAGCGAGACAGACAGGTCGAGCGAGAGAGAAGGACAGATCGAGCGAGAGAGAAGGACAGATCGAAAGAGAGCGAGAGAGACAGATCGAGCGAGAGAGAAAGACAGATCGAGCGAGAGAGAAAGACAGATCGAGCGCGAGGAAGACAGATCGAGCGCGAGGAAGACAGATCGAGCGCGAGGAAGACAGATCGAGCGTGAGGAAGACAGATCGAGCGCGAGGAAGACAGATCGAGCGCGAGGAAGACAGATCGAGCGCGAGAAAGACAGATCGAGCGCGGGAAAGACAGATCGAGCGCGGGAAAGATAGATCGAACGCGAGAAAGACAGATCGAGAGAAAGAGAAAGAGAAAGACAGATCGAACGAGAGTCAGACAGATCGAGAGTGACAGCCAGACAGAGAGAGAGAGAGAAAGGCAGATCGTGCGACAAAGAAAGACAGATCAAGCGAGAGAGAAACGCAGATCGAGCGAGAGAGAAAGACAGACAGATCGAGCGAGAGAGACAGACAGACAGATCGAGGGAGAAAGCCAGAGGGAGAGAGAGAGAAAGGCAGGTCGAGCGAGGAAGAAAGACAGATCAAGCGAGAGAAAAGGCAGATCGAGCGAGAGAGAAAGACAGATCGAGCGAGAGAGAAAGACAGATCGAACGAGAGCGAGAGAGACAGATCGAACGAGAGCGAGAGAGACAGATCGAGCGGGAGCGAAAAACAGATCGAGCGAAAGTGAAAGACAGGTCGAGCGAGAGAGACAGACAGGTCGAGCGAGAGAGACAGACAGATCGAGCGAGAGAGAAAGACAGATCGAGCGAGAGAGAAAGACAGATCGAGCGAGAGAGAAGGATAGATCGAGCGAGAAAGGCAGATCGAACGAGAGAGAAATGCAGATCGAACGAGAGCGAGAGAGACAGATCGAGCGAGAGAGAAAGACAGATCGAGCAAGATCGAGAGAGACAGATCGAGCGAGCGCGAGGAAGACAGGTCGAGCGCGAGGAAGACAGGTCGAGCGCGAGGAAGACAGGTCGAGCGCGAGGAAGACAGGTCGAGCGCGAGGAAGACAGGTCGAGCGCGAGGAAGACAGGTCGAGCGCGAGGAAGACAGATCGAGCGCGAGGAAGACAGATCGAGCGCGAGGAAGACAGATCGAGCGCGAGGAAGACAGATCGAGCGCGTGGAAGACAGGTCGAGCGCGAGGAAGACAGTTCGAGCGCGAGGAAGACAGATCGAGCGCGAGGAAGACAGATCGAGCGCGAGGAAGACAGATCGAGCGCGAGGAAGACAGATCGAGCGCGAGGAAGACAGATCGAGCGCGAGGAAGACAGATCGAGCGCGAGGAAGACAGATCGAGCGCGTGGAAGACAGATCGAGCGAGAGAGAAAGACAGATCGAGCGAGAGAGAAAGACAGATCGAGCGAGAGAGAAAGACAGATCGAGCGAGAGAGAAAGACAGATCGAGCGAGAGAGAAAGACAGATCGAGCGAGAAAGACAGATCGAGCGAGAGAGAAAGACAGATCGAGCGAGAGAGAAAGACAGATCGAGCGAGAGAGAAAGACAGATCGAGCGAGAGAGAAAGACAGATCGAGCGAGAAAGACAGATCGAGCAAGAGAGAAAGACAGATCGAGCGAGAGAGAGAGATACAGATCGAAGGAGAGAAAGACAGATCAAGCGAGAGAAAGACAGATCGAACGAGAGAGAAAGACAGATCGTGCGAGATAGAAAGACAGATCGAACAAGAGCGAGAGAGACAGATCGAACGAGAGCGAGAGAGACAGATCGAACGAGAGCGAGAGAGACAGATCGAACGAGAGCGAGACAGACAGATCGAACGAGAGCGAGACAGACAGATCGAACGAGAGCGAGACAGACAGATCGAACGAGAGCGAGACAGACAGATCGAACGAGAGCGAGACAGACAGATCGAACGAGAGCGAGACAGACAGATCGAACGAGAGCGAGACAGACAGATCGAACGAGAGCGAGACAGACAGATCGAACGAGAGCGAGACAGACAGATCGAACGAGAGCGAGACAGACAGATCGAACGAGAGCGAGACAGACAGATCGAACGAGAGCGAGACAGACAGATCGAACGAGAGCGAGACAGACAGATCGAACGAGAGCGAGACAGACAGATCGAACGAGAGCGAGACAGACAGATCGAACGAGAGCGAGAGAGACAGATCGAACGAGAGCGAGAGAGACAGATCGAGCGGGAGCGACAAACAGATCGAGCGAAAGTGAAAGACAGATCGAGCGAGCGAGATAGACAGGTCGAGCGAGCGAGACAGACAGGTCGAGCGAGAGAGAAGGACAGATCGAGCGAGAGAGAAGGACAGATCGAGCGGCAGCGAGAGAGACAGATCGAAAGAGAGCGAGAGAGACAGATCGAGCGAGAGAGAAAGACAGACCGAGCGAGAGAGAAAGACAGATCGAGCGCGAGGAAGACAGTTCGAGCGCGAGGAAGACAGATCGAGCGCGAGGAAGACAGATCGAGCGCGAGGAAGACAGATCGAGCGCGAGGAAGACAGATCGAGCGCGTGGAAGACAGATCGAGCGCGAGGAAGACAGATCGAGCGCGAGGAAGACAGATCGAGCGCGAGGAAGACAGATCGAGCGCGAGGAAGACAGATCGAGCGCGAGGAAGACAGATCGAGCGCGTGGAAGACAGATCGAGCGCGAGGAAGACAGATCGAGCGCGAGGAAGACAGATCGAGCGCGAGGAAGACAGATCGAGCGCGTGGAAGACAGATCGAGCGAGAGAGAAAGACAGATCGAGCGAGAGAGAAAGACAGATCGAGCGAGAGAGAAAGACAGATCGAGCGAGAGAGAAAGACAGATCGAGCGAGAGAGAAAGACAGATCGAGCGAGAGAGAAAGACAGAACGAGCGAGAGAGAAAGACAGATCGAGCGAGAAAGACAGATCGAGCGAGAGAGAAAGACAGATCGAGCGAGAGAGAAAGACAGATCGAGCGAGAGAGAGAGACAGATCGAGCGAGAGAGAAAGACAGATCGAGCGAGAGAGAAAGACAGATCGAGCGAGAGAAAAAGACAGATCGAGCGAGAAAGACAGATCGAGCAAAAGAGAAAGACAGATCGAGCGAGAGAGAGAGAGACAGATCGAAGGAGAGAAAGACAGATCAAGCGAGAGAAAGACAGATCGAACGAGAGAGAAAGATAGATCGAGCGAGATAGAAAGACAGATCGAACGAGAGCGAGACAGACAGATCGAACGAGAGCGAGACAGACAGATCGAACGAGAGCGAGACAGACAGATCGAACGAGAGCGAGACAGACAGATCGAACGAGAGCGAGACAGACATATCGAACGAGAGCGAGACAGACAGATCGAACGAGAGCGAGAGAGACAGATCGAGCGGGAGCGACAAACAGATCGAGCGAGAGAGACAGAGAGGTCGAGCGAGAAAGACAGATCGAGCGAGAGAGAAAGACAGATCGAGCGAGAGAGAAAGACAGATCGAGCGAGAGAGAAAGACAGATCGAGCGAGAAAGGCAGATCGAGCGAGAGAAAAGCAGATCGAGCGAGAGAGAAATACAGATCGAGCGAGAGAGAAAGACAGATCGAACGGCAGCGAGAGAGACAGATCGAACGAGAGCGAGAGAGACAGATCGAGCGAGAGAGAAAGACAGATCGAGCGAGAGCGAGAGAGACACATCGAGCGAGCGCGAGAGAGACAGATCGAGCGAGCGCGAGAGAGACAGATCGAGCGAGCGCGAGGAAGACAGGTCGAGCGCGAGGAAGACAGGTCGAGCGCGAGGAAGACAGGTCGAGCGTGAGGAAGACAGGTCGAGCGCGAGGAAGACAGTTCGAGCGCGAGGAAGACAGATCGAGCGCGAGGAAGACAGATCGAGCGCGAGGAAGACAGATCGAGCGCGAGGAAGACAGATCGAGCGCGTGGAAGACAGATCGAGCGCGAGGAAGACAGATCGAGCGAGAGAGAAAGACAGATCGAGCGCGAGGAAGACAGATCGAGCGAGAGAGAAAGACAGATCGAGCGAGAGAGAAAGACAGATCGAGCGAGAGAGAAAGACAGATCGAGCGAGAGAGAAAGACAGATCGATCGAGAGAGAAAGACAGATCGAGCGAGAGAGAAAGACAGATCGAGCGAGAGAGAAAGACAGATCGAGCGCGAGAGAAAGACTGTTCGAGCGCGAGAGAAAGACAGATCGAGCGAGAGAGAAAGACAGATCGAGCGAGAGAGAAAGACAGATCGAGCGAGAGAGAAAGACAGATCGAGCGAGAGAGAAAGACAGATCGAGCGAGAGAGAAAGACAGATTGAGCGAGAGAATAAGACAGATCGAGCGAGAAAGACAGATCGAGCAAGAGAGAAAGACAGATCGAGCGAGAGAGAGACAGATCGAAGGAGAGAAAGACAGATCAAGCGAGAGAAAGACAGATCGAACGAGAAAGAAACACAGATCGAGCGAGATAGAAAGACAGATCGAACGAGAGCGAGAGCGACAGATCGAACGAGAGCGAGAGAGACAGATCGAACGAGAGCGAGAGAGACAGATCGAACGAGAGCGAGACAGACAGATCGAACGAGAGCGAGACAGACAGATCGAACGAGAGCGAGACAGACAGATCGAGCGCGAGGAAGACAGATCGAGCGCGAGGAAGACAGACAGATCGAACGAGAGCGAGAGAGACAGATCGAACGAGAGCGAGAGAGACAGATCGAGCGGGAGCGACAAACAGATCGAGCGAAAGTGAAAGACAGATCGAGCGAGCGAGATAGACAGGTCGAGCGAGCGAGACAGACAGGTCGAGCGAGAGAGAAGGACAGATCGAGCGAGAGAGAAGGACAGATCGAGCGGCAGCGAGAGAGACAGATCGAAAGAGAGCGAGAGAGACAGATCGAGCGAGAGAGAAAGACAGACCGAGCGAGAGAGAAAGACAGATCGAGCGCGAGGAAGACAGTTCGAGCGCGAGGAAGACAGATCGAGCGCGAGGAAGACAGATCGAGCGCGAGGAAGACAGATCGAGCGCGAGGAAGACAGATCGAGCGCGTGGAAGACAGATCGAGCGCGAGGAAGACAGATCGAGCGCGAGGAAGACAGATCGAGCGCGAGGAAGACAGATCGAGCGCGTGGAAGACAGATCGAGCGAGAGAGAAAGACAGATCGAGCGAGAGAGAAAGACAGATCGAGCGAGAGAGAAAGACAGATCGAGCGAGAAAGACAGATCGAGCGAGAGAGAAAGACAGATCGAGCGAGAGAGAAAGACAGAACGAGCGAGAGAGAAAGACAGATCGAGCGAGAAAGACAGATCGAGCGAGAGAGAAAGACAGATCGAGCGAGAGAGAAAGACAGATCGAGCGAGAGAGAGAGACAGATCGAGCGAGAGAGAAAGACAGATCGAGCGAGAGAGAAAGACAGATCGAGCGAGAGAAAAAGACAGATCGAGCGAGAAAGACAGATCGAGCAAGAGAGAAAGACAGATCGAGCGAGAGAGAGAGAGACAGATCGAAGGAGAGAAAGACAGATCAAGCGAGAGAAAGACAGATCGAACGAGAGAGAAAGATAGATCGAGCGAGATAGAAAGACAGATCGAACGAGAGCGAGACAGACAGATCGAACGAGAGCGAGACAGACAGATCGAACGAGAGCGAGACAGACAGATCGAACGAGAGCGAGACAGACAGATCGAACGAGAGCGAGACAGACAGATCGAACGAGAGCGAGAGAGACAGATCGAACGAGAGCGAGAGAGACAGATCGAGCGGGAGCGACAAACAGATCGAGCGAGAGAGACAGAGAGGTCGAGCGAGAAAGACAGATCGAGCGAGAGAGAAAGACAGATCGAGCGAGAGAGAAAGACAGATCGAGCGAGAGAGAAAGACAGATCGAGCGAGAAAGGCAGATCGAGCGAGAGAGAAAAGCAGATCGAGCGAGAGAGAAATACAGATCGAGCGAGAGAGAAAGACAGATCGAACGGCAGCGAGAGAGACAGATCGAACGAGAGCGAGAGAGACAGATCGAGCGAGAGAGAAAGACAGATCGAGCGAGAGCGAGAGAGACACATCGAGCGAGCGCGAGAGAGACAGATCGAGCGAGCGCGAGAGAGACAGATCGAGCGAGCGCGAGGAAGACAGGTCGAGCGCGAGGAAGACAGGTCGAGCGTGAGGAAGACAGGTCGAGCGCGAGGAAGACAGTTCGAGCGCGAGGAAGACAGATCGAGCGCGAGGAAGACAGATCGAGCGCGAGGAAGACAGATCGAGCGCGAGGAAGACAGATCGAGCGCGTGGAAGACAGATCGAGCGCGAGGAAGACAGATCGAGCGAGAGAGAAAGACAGATCGAGCGAGAGAGAAAGACAGATCGAGCGAGAGAGAAAGACAGATCGAGCGAGAGAGAAAGACAGATCGATCGAGAGAGAAAGACAGATCGAGCGAGAGAGAAAGACAGATCGAGCGAGAGAGAAAGACAGATCGAGCGCGAGAGAAAGACTGTTCGAGCGCGAGAGAAAGACAGATCGAGCGAGAGAGAAAGACAGATCGAGCGAGAGAGAAAGACAGATCGAGCGAGAGAGAAAGACAGATCGAGCGAGAGAGAAAGACAGATCGAGCGAGAGAGAAAGACAGATTGAGCGAGAGAAAAAGACAGATCGAGCGAGAAAGACAGATCGAGCAAGAGAGAAAGACAGATCGAGCGAGAGAGAGACAGATCGAAGGAGAGAAAGACAGATCAAGCGAGAGAAAGACAGATCGAACGAGAAAGAAACACAGATCGAGCGAGATAGAAAGACAGATCGAACGAGAGCGAGAGCGACAGATCGAACGAGAGCGAGAGAGACAGATCGAACGAGAGCGAGAGAGACAGATCGAACGAGAGCGAGACAGACAGATCGAACGAGAGCGAGACAGACAGATCGAACGAGAGCGAGACAGACAGATCGAGCGCGAGGAAGACAGATCGAGCGCGAGGAAGACAGATCGAGCGCGAGGAAGACAGATCGAGCGCGAGGAAGACAGATCAAGCGAGAGAAAGACAGATCGAACGAGAGAAAGACAGATCAAGCGAGAGAAAGACAGATCGAACGAGAGAGAAAGACAGATCGAGCGAGATAGAAAGACAGATCGAACGAGAGCGAGACAGACAGATCGAACGAGAGCGAGACAGACAGATCGAACGAGAGCGAGACAGACAGATCGAAGGAGAGCGAGACAGACAGATCGAACGAGAGCGAGACAGACAGATCGAACGAGAGCGAGACAGACAGATCGAACGAGAGCGAGACAGACAGATCGAACGAGAGCGAGAGAGACAGATCGAGCGGGAGCGACAAACAGATCGAGCGAAAGTGAAAGACAGATCGAGCGAGCGAGACAGACAGGTCGAGCGAGCGAGACAGACAGGTCGAGGGAGAGAGAAGGACAGATCGAGCGAGAGAGAAGGACAGATCGAAAGAGAGCGAGAGAGACAGATCGAGCGAGAGAGAAAGACAGATCGAGCGAGAGAGAAAGACAGATCGAGCGCGAGGAAGACAGATCGAGCGCGAGGAAGACAGATCGAGCGCGAGGAAGACAGATCGAGCGCGAGGAAGACAGATCGAGCGCGAGGAAGACAGATCGAGCGCGAGGAAGACAGTTCGAGCGCGAGGAAGACAGATCGAGCGCGAGAGAGACAGATCGAGCGAGCGCGAGAGAGACAGATCGAGCGAGCGCGAGGAAGACAGGTCGAGCGCGAGGAAGACAGGTCGAGCGCGAGGAAGACAGGTCGAGCGCGAGGAAGACAGTTCGAGCGCGAGGAAGACAGATCGAGCGCGAGGAAGACAGATCGAGCGCGAGGAAGACAGGTCGAGCGCGTGGAAGACAGGTCGAGCGCGAGGAAGACAGGTCGAGCGCGAGGAAGACAGTTCGAGCGCGAGGAAGACAGTTCGAGCGCGAGGAAGACAGATCGAGCGCGAGGAAGACAGATCGAGCGCGAGGAAGACAGATCGAGCGCGAGGAAGACAGATCGAGCGCGTGGAAGACAGATCGAGCGCGAGAGAAAGACAGATCGAGCGAGAGAGAAAGACAGATCGAGCGAGAGAGAAAGACAGATCGAGCGAGAGAGAAAGACAGATCGAGCGAGAGAGAAAGACAGATCGATCGAGAGAGAAAGACAGATCGAGCAAGAGAGAAAGACAGATCGAGCGAGAGAGAAAGACAGATCGAGCGCGAGAGAAAGACAGATCGAGCGCGAGAGAAAGACAGATCGAGCGCGAGAGAAAGACAGATCGAGCGAGAGAGAAAGACAGATCGAGCGAGAGAGAAAGACAGATCGAGCGAGAGAGAAAGACAGATCGAGCGAGAGAGAAAGACAGATCGAGCGAGAGAGAAAGACAGATCGAGCGAGAGAAAAAGACAGATCGAGCGAGAAAGACAGATCGAAGGAGAGAAAGACAGAGACAGATCGAAGGAGAGAAAGACAGATCGAACGAGAAAGAAACACAGATCGAGCGAGATAGAAAGACAGATCGAACGAGAGCGAGAGAGACAGATCGAACGAGAGCGAGAGAGACAGATCGAACGAGAGCGAGACAGACAGATCGAACGAGAGCGAGACAGACAGATCGAACGAGAGCGAGACAGACAGATCGAACGAGAGCGAGACAGACAGATCGAACGAGAGCGAGACAGACAGATCGAACGAGAGCGAGACAGACAGATCGAACGAGAGCGAGACAGACAGATCGAACGAGAGCGAGACAGACAGATCGAGCGAGAGCGAGACAGACAGATCGAACGAGAGCGAGAGAGACAGATCGAACGAGAGCGAGAGAGACAGATCGAGCGAGAGAGAAAGACAGATCGAGCGAGAGAGAAAGACAGATCAAACGAGAGCGAGACAGACAGATCGAACGAGAGCGAGACAGACAGATCGAACGAGAGCGAGACAGACAGATCGAACGAGAGCGAGACAGACAGATCGAACGAGAGCGAGACAGACAGATCGAACGAGAGCGAGACAGACAGATCGAACGAGAGCGAGACAGACAGATCGAACGAGAGCGAGAGAGACAGATCGAACGAGAGCGAGAGAGACAGATCGAGCGGGAGCGACAAACAGATCGAGCGAAAGTGAAAGACAGATCGAGCGAGCGAGACAGACAGGTCGAGCGAGCGAGACAGACAGGTCGAGCAAGAGAGAAGGACAGATCGAGCGAGAGAGAAGGACAGATCGAAAGAGAGCGAGAGAGACAGATCGAGCGAGAGAGAAAGACAGATCGAGCGAGAGAGAAAGACAGATCAAACGAAAGCGAGACAGACAGATCGAACGAGAGCGAGACAGACAGATCGAACGAGAGTGAGACAGACAGATCGAACGAGAGCGAGACAGACAGATCGAACGAGAGCGAGACAGACAGATCGAACGAGAGCGAGACAGACAGATCGAACGAGAGCGAGAGAGACAGATCGAACGAGAGCGAGAGAGACAGATCGAGCGGGAGCGACAAACAGATCGAGCGAAAGTGAAAGACAGATCGAGCGAGCGAGACAGACAGGTCGAGCGAGAGAGAAAGACAGATCGAGCGCGAGGAAGACAGATCGAGCGCGAGGAAGACAGATCGAGCGCGAGGAAGACAGATCGAGCGCGAGGAAGACAGATCGAGCGCGAGGAAGACAGATCGAGCGCGAGGAAGACAGATCGAGCGCGAGGAAGACAGATCGAGCGCGAGTAAGACAGATCGAGCGCGAGGAAGACAGATCGAGCGCGAGGAAGACAGATCGAGCGCGATGAAGACAGATCGAGCGCGAGGAAGACAGATCGAGCGCGAGGAAGACAGATCGAGCGCGAGGAAGACAGATCGAGCGCGAGGAAGACAGATCGAGCGCGAGGAAGACAGATCGAGCGCGAGGAAGACAGATCGAGCGCGAGGAAGACAGATCGAGCGCGAGGAAGACAGATCGAGCGCGAGGAAGACAGATCGAGCGAAAGTGAAAGACAGGTCGAGCGAGAGACAGACAGGTCGAGCGAGAGAGACAGACAGGTCGAGCGAGAAAGACAGATCGAGCGAGAGAGAAAGACAGATCGAGCGAGAGAGAAAGACAGATCGAGCGAGAAAGGCAGATCGAGCGAGAGAGAAAAGCAGATCGAGCGAGAGAGAAATACAGATCGAGCGAGAGAGAAAGACAGATCGAACGGCAGCGAGAGAGACAGATCGAACGAGAGCGAGAGAGACAGATCGAGCGAGAGAGAAAGACAGATCGAGCGAGAGAAAAAGACAGATCGAGCGAGAAAGACAGATCGAGCAAGAGAGAAAGACAGATCGAGCGAGAGAGAGAGAGACAGATCGAAGGAGAGAAAGACAGATCAAGCGAGAGAAAGACAGATCGAACGAGAGCGAGAGAGACAGATCGAACGAGAGCGAGACAGACAGATCGAACGAGAGCGAGACAGACAGATCGAACGAGAGCGAGACAGACAGATCGAACGAGAGCGAGACAGACAGATCGAACGAGAGCGAGACAGACAGATCGAACGAGAGCGAGACAGACAGATCGAACGAGAGCGAGACAGACAGATCGAACGAGAGCGAGACAGACAGATCGAACGAGAGCGAGACAGACAGATCGAACGAGAGCGAGACAGACAGATCGAACGAGAGCGAGACAGACAGATCGAACGAGAGCGAGAGAGACAGATCGAACGAGAGCGAGAGAGACAGATCGAGCGGGAGCGACAAACAGATCGAGCGAAAGTGAAAGACAGATCGAGCGAGCGAGATAGACAGGTCGAGCGAGCGAGACAGACAGGTCGAGCGAGAGAGAAGGACAGATCGAGCGAGAGAGAAGGACAGATCGAGCGGCAGCGAGAGAGACAGATCGAAAGAGAGCGAGAGAGACAGATCGAGCGAGAGAGAAAGACAGACCGAGCGAGAGAGAAAGACAGATCGAGCGCGAGGAAGACAGTTCGAGCGCGAGGAAGACAGATCGAGCGCGAGGAAGACAGATCGAGCGCGAGGAAGACAGATCGAGCGCGAGGAAGACAGATCGAGCGCGAGGAAGACAGATCGAGCGCGTGGAAGACAGATCGAGCGCGAGGAAGACAGATCGAGCGCGAGGAAGACAGATCGAGCGCGAGGAAGACAGATCGAGCGCGTGGAAGACAGATCGAGCGCGAGGAAGACAGATCGAGCGAGAGAGAAAGACAGATCGAGCGAGAGAGAAAGACAGATCGAGCGAGAGAGAAAGACAGATCGAGCGAGAGAGAAAGACAGAACGAGCGAGAGAGAAAGACAGATCGAGCGAGAAAGACAGATCGAGCGAGAGAGAAAGACAGATCGAGCGAGAGAGAAAGACAGATCGAGCGAGAGAGAGAGACAGATCGAGCGAGAAAGACAGATCGAGCGAGAGAGAAAGACAGATCGAGCGAGAGAGAAAGACAGATCGAGCGAGAGAAAAAGACAGATCGAGCGAGAAAGACAGATCGAGCAAGAGAGAAAGACAGATCGAGCGAGAGAGAGAGAGACAGATCGAAGGAGAGAAAGACAGATCAAGCGAGAGAAAGACAGATCGAACGAGAGAGAAAGATAGATCGAGCGAGATAGAAAGACAGATCGAACGAGAGCGAGACAGACAGATCGAACGAGAGCGAGACAGACAGATCGAACGAGAGCGAGACAGACAGATCGAACGAGAGCGAGACAGACAGATCGAACGAGAGCGAGACAGACAGATCGAACGAGAGCGAGACAGACAGATCGAACGAGAGCGAGAGAGACAGATCGAGCGGGAACGACAAACAGATCGAGCGAGAGAGACAGACAGGTCGAGCGAGAAAGACAGATCGAGCGAGAGAGAAAGACAGATCGAGCGAGAGAGAAAGACAGATCGAGCGAGAGAGAAAGACAGATCGAACGGCAGCGAGAGAGACAGATCGAACGAGAGCGAGAGAGACAGATCGAGCGAGAGAGAAAGACAGATCGAGCGAGAGCGAGAGAGACACATCGAGCGAGCGCGAGAGAGACAGATCGAGCGAGCGCGAGAGAGACAGATCGAGCGAGCGCGAGGAAGACAGGTCGAGCGCGAGGAAGACAGGTCGAGCGCGAGGAAGACAGGTCGAGCGTGAGGAAGACAGGTCGAGCGCGAGGAAGACAGTTCGAGCGCGAGGAAGACAGATCGAGCGCGAGGAAGACAGATCGAGCGCGAGGAAGACAGATCGAGCGCGAGGAAGACAGATCGAGCGCGTGGAAGACAGATCGAGCGCGAGGAAGACAGATCGAGCGAGAGAGAAAGACAGATCGAGCGAGAGAGAAAGACAGATCGAGCGAGAGAGAAAGACAGATCGAGCGAGAGAGAAAGACAGATCGAGCGAGAGAGAAAGACAGATCGATCGAGAGAGAAAGACAGATCGAGCGAGAGAGAAAGACAGATCGAGCGAGAGAGAAAGACAGATCGGGCGCGAGAGAAAGACTGATCGAGCGCGAGAGAAAGACAGATCGAGCGAGAGAGAAAGACAGATCGAGCGAGAGAGAAAGACAGATCGAGCGAGAGAGAAAGACAGATCGAGCGAGAGAGAAAGACAGATCGAGCGAGAGAGAAAGACAGATTGAGCGAGAGAAAAAGACAGATCGAGCGAGAAAGACAGATCGAGCAAGAGAGAAAGACAGATCGAGCGAGAGAGAGACAGATCGAAGGAGAGAAAGACAGATCAAGCGAGAGAAAGACAGATCGAACGAGAAAGAAACACAGATCGAGCGAGATAGAAAGACAGATCGAACGAGAGCGAGAGCGACAGATCGAACGAGAGCGAGAGAGACAGATCGAACGAGAGCGAGAGAGACAGATCGAACGAGAGCGAGACAGACAGATCGAACGAGAGCGAGACAGACAGACCGAACGAGAGCGAGACAGACAGATCGAGCGCGAGGAAGACAGATCGAGCGCGAGGAAGACAGATCGAGCGCGAGGAAGACAGATCGAGCGCGAGGAAGACAGATCGAGCGCGAGGAAGACAGATCGAGCGCGAGGAAGACAGATCGAGCGCGTGGAAGACAGATCGAGCGAGAGAGAAAGACAGATCAAGCGAGAGAAAGACAGATCAAGCGAGAGAAAGACAGATCGAACGAGAGAGAAAGACAGATCGAGCGAGATAGAAAGACAGATCGAACGAGAGCGAGACAGACAGATCGAACGAGAGCGAGACAGACAGATCGAACGAGAGCGAGACAGACAGATCGAAGGAGAGCGAGACAGACAGATCGAACGAGAGCGAGACAGACAGATCGAACGAGAGCGAGACAGACAGATCGAACGAGAGCGAGAGAGACAGATCGAGCGGGAGCGACAAACAGATCGAGCGAAAGTGAAAGACAGATCGAGCGAGCGAGACAGACAGGTCGAGCGAGCGAGACAGACAGGTCGAGCGAGAGAGAAGGACAGATCGAGCGAGAGAGAAGGACAGATCGAAAGAGAGCGAGAGAGACAGATCGAGCGAGAGAGAAAGACAGATCGAGCGAGAGAGAAAGACAGATCGAGCGCGAGGAAGACAGATCGAGCGCGAGGAAGACAGATCGAGCGCGAGGAAGACAGATCGAGCGCGAGGAAGACAGATCGAGCGCGAGGAAGACAGATCGAGCGCGAGGAAGACAGTTCGAGCACGAGGAAGACAGATCGAGCGCGAGAGAGACAGATCGAGCGAGCGCGAGAGAGACAGATCGAGCGAGCGCGAGGAAGACAGGTCGAGCGCGAGGAAGACAGGTCGAGCGCGAGGAAGACAGGTCGAGCGCGAGGAAGACAGGTCGAGCGCGAGGAAGACAGTTCGAGCGCGAGGAAGACAGATCGAGCGCGAGGAAGACAGATCGAGCGCGAGGAAGACAGGTCGAGCGCGTGGAAGACAGGTCGAGCGCGAGGAAGACAGGTCGAGCGCGAGGAAGACAAGTCGAGCGCGAGGAAGACAGTTCGAGCGCGAGGAAGACAGTTCGAGCGCGAGGAAGACAGATCGAGCGCGAGGAAGACAGATCGAGCGCGAGGAAGACAGATCGAGCGCGAGGAAGACAGATCGAGCGCGTGGAAGACAGATCGAGCGCGAGAGAAAGACAGATCGAGCGAGAGAGAAAGACAGATCGAGCGAGAGAGAAAGACAGATCGAGCGAGAGAGAAAGACAGATCGAGCGAGAGAGAAAGACAGATCGATCGAGAGAGAAAGACAGATCGAGCGAGAGAGAAAGACAGATCGAGCGAGAGAGAAAGACAGATCGAGCGCGAGAGAAAGACAGATCGAGCGCGAGAGAAAGACAGATCGAGCGAGAGAGAAAGACAGATCGAGCGAGAGAGAAAGACAGATCGAGCGAGAGAGAAAGACAGATCGAGCGAGAGAGAAAGACAGATCGAGCGAGAGAGAAAGACAGATCGAGCGAGAGAAAAAGACAGATCGAGCGAGAAAGACAGATCGAGCAAGAGAGAAAGAGAGAGACAGATCGAAGGAGAGAAAGACAGATCAAGCGAGAGAAAGACAGATCGAACGAGAAAGAAACACAGATCGAGCGAGATAGAAAGACAGATCGAACGAGAGCGAGAGAGACAGATCGAACGAGAGCGAGAGAGACAGATCGAACGAGAGCGAGAGAGACAGATCGAACGAGAGCGAGACAGACAGATCGAACGAGAGCGAGACAGACAGATCGAACGAGAGCGAGACAGACAGATCGAACGAGAGCGAGACAGACAGATCGAACGAGAGCGAGACAGACAGATCGAACGAGAGCGAGACAGACAGATCGAACGAGAGCGAGACAGACAGATCGAGCGAGAGCGAGACAGACAGATCGAACGAGAGCGAGAGAGACAGATCGAACGAGAGCGAGAGAGACAGATCGAGCGAGAGAGAAAGACAGATCGAGCGAGAGAGAAAGACAGATCAAACGAGAGCGAGACAGACAGATCGAACGAGAGCGAGACAGACAGATCGAACGAGAGTGAGACAGACAGATCGAACGAGAGCGAGACAGACAGATCGAACGAGAGCGAGACAGACAGATCCAACGAGAGCGAGACAGACAGATCGAACGAGAGCGAGACAGACAGATCGAACGAGAGCGAGAGAGACAGATCGAACGAGAGCGAGAGAGACAGATCGAGCGGGAGCGACAAACAGATCGAGCGAAAGTGAAAGACAGATCGAGCGAGCGAGACAGACAGGTCGAGCGAGCGAGACAGACAGGTCGAGCAAGAGAGAAGGACAGATCGAGCGAGAGAGAAGGACAGATCGAAAGAGAGCGAGAGAGACAGATCGAGCGAGAGAGAAAGACAGATCGAGCGAGAGAGAAAGACAGATCGAGCGCGAGGAAGACAGATCGAGCGCGAGGAAGACAGATCGAGCGCGAGGAAGACAGATCGAGCGCGAGGAAGACAGATCGAGCGCGAGGAAGACAGATCGAGCGCGAGGAAGACAGATCGAGCGCGAGGAAGACAGATCGAGCGCGAGGAAGACAGATCGAGCGCGAGGAAGACAGATCGAGCGCGAGGAAGACAGATCGAGCGCGAGTAAGACAGATCGAGCGCGAGGAAGACAGATCGAGCGCGAGGAAGACAGATCGAGCGCGAGGAAGACAGATCGAGCGCGAGGAAGACAGATCGAGCGCGAGGAAGACAGATCGAGCGCGAGGAAGACAGATCGAGCGCGAGGAAGACAGATCGAGCGCGAGGAAGACAGATCGAGCGCGAGGAAGACAGATCGAGCGCGAGGAAGACAGATCGAGCGCGAGGAAGACAGATCGAGCGAAAGTGAAAGACAGGTCGAGCGAGAGACAGACAGGTCGAGCGAGAGAGACAGACAGGTCGAGCGAGAAAGACAGATCGAGCGAGAGAGAAAGACAGATCGAGCGAGAGAGAAAGACAGATCGAGCGAGAAAGGCAGATCGAGCGAGAGAGAAAGACAGATCGAGCGAGAGAGAAAGACAGATCGAGCGAGAGAGAAAGACAGATCGAACGGCAGCGAGAGAGACAGATCGAACGAGAGCGAGAGAGACAGATCGAGCGAGAGAGAAAGACAGATCGAGCGAGAACGAGAGAGACAGATCGAGCGAGCGCGAGAGAGACAGATCGAGCGAGCGCGAGGAAGACAGGTCGATCGCGAGGAAGACAGGTCGAGCGCGAGGAAGACAGGTCGAGCGCGAGGAAGACAGTTCGAGCGCGAGGAAGACAGATCGAGCGCGAGGAAGACAGATCGAGCGCGAGGAAGACAGATCGAGCGCGAGGAAGACAGATCGAGCGCGAGGAAGACAGATCGAGCGCGAGGAAGACAGATCGAGCGCGAGGAAGACAGATCGAGCGCGAGGAAGACAGATCGAGCGAGAGAGAAAGACAGATCGAGCGAGAGAGAAAGACAGATCGAGCGAGAGAGAAAGACAGATCGAGCGAGAGAGAAAGACAGATCGATCGAGAGAGAAAGACAGATCGAGCGAGAAAGACAGATCGAGCGAGAGAGAAAGACAGATCGAGCGCGAGAGAAAGACAGATCGAGCGCGAGAGAAAGACAGATCGAGCGAGAGAGAAAGACAGATCGAGCGAGAGAGAAAGACAGATCGAGCGAGAGAGAAAGACAGATCGAGCGAGAGAGAAAGACAGATCGAGCGAGAGAGAAAGACAGATCGAGCGAGAGAAAAAGACAGATCGAGCGAGAAAGACAGATCGAGCAAGAGAGAAAGACAGATCGAGCGAGAGAGAGACAGATCGAAGGAGAGAAAGACAGATCAAGCGAGAGAAAGACAGATCGAACGAGAAAGAAACACAGATCGAGCGAGATAGAAAGACAGATCGAACGAGAGCGAGAGAGACAGATCGAACGAGAGCGAGAGAGACAGATCGAACGAGAGCGAGAGAGACAGATCGAACGAGAGCGAGACAGACAGATCGAACGAGAGCGAGACAGACAGATCGAACGAGAGCGAGACAGACAGATCGAACGAGAGCTAGACAGACAGATCGAACGAGAGCGAGACAGACAGATCGAACGAGAGCGAGACAGACAGATCGAACGAGAGCGAGACAGACAGATCGAACGAGAGCGAGAGAGACAGATCGAACGAGAGCAAGAGAGACAGATCGAGCGAGAGAGAAAGACAGATCGAGCGAGAGAGAAAGACAGATCAAACGAGAGCGAGACAGACAGATCGAAGGAGAGCGAGACAGACAGATCGAACGAGAGCGAGACAGACAGATCGAACGAGAGCGAGACAGACAGATCGAACGAGAGAGAAAGACAGATCGAGCGAGAGAGAAAGACAGATCGAGCGAGAGAAAAAGACAGATCGAGCGAGAAAGACAGATCGAGCAAGAGAGAAAGACAGATCGAGCGAGAGAGAGACAGATCGAAGGAGAGAAAGACAGATCAAGCGAGAGAAAGACAGATCGAACGAGAAAGAAACACAGATCGAGCGAGATAGAAAGACAGATCGAACGAGAGCGAGAGAGACAGATCGAACGAGAGCGAGAGAGACAGATCGAACGAGAGCGAGACAGACAGATCGAACGAGAGCGAGACAGACAGATCGAACGAGAGCGAGACAGACAGATCGAACGAGAGCGAGACAGACAGATCGAACGAGAGCTAGACAGACAGATCGAACGAGAGCGAGACAGACAGATCGAACGAGAGCGAGACAGACAGATCGAACGAGAGCGAGACAGACAGATCGAACGAGAGCGAGAGAGACAGATCGAACGAGAGCAAGAGAGACAGATCGAGCGAGAGAGAAAGATAGATCGAGCGAGAGAGAAAGACAGATCAAACGAGAGCGAGACAGACAGATCGAAGGAGAGCGAGACAGACAGATCGAACGAGAGCGAGACAGACAGATCGAACGAGAGCGAGACAGACAGATCGAACGAGAGCGAGACAGACAGATCGAACGAGAGCGAGACAGACAGATCGAACGAGAGCGAGAGAGACAGATCGAACGAGAGCGAGAGAGACAGATCGAGCGGGAGCGACAAACAGATCGAGCGAAAGCGAAAGACAGATCGAGCGAGCGAGAAGGACAGGTCGAGCGAGCGAGACAGACAGGTCGAGCGAGAGAGAAGGACAGATCGAGCGAGAGAGAAGGACAGATCGAAAGAGAGCGAGAGAGACAGATCGAGCGAGAGAGAAAGACAGATCGAGCGAGAGAGAAAGTCAGATCGAGCGCGAGGAAGACAGATCGAGCGCGAGGAAGACAGATCGAGCGCGAGGAAGACAGATCGAGCGCGAGGAAGACAGATCGAGCGCGAGGAAGACAGATCGAGCGCGAGGAAGACAGATCGAGCGCGAGGAAGACAGATCGAGCGCGAGGAAGACAGATCGAGCGCGAGGAAGACAGATCGAGCGCGAGGAAGACAGATCGAGCGCGAGGAAGACAGATCGAGCGCGAGGAAGACAGATCGAGCGCGAGGAAGACAGATCGAGCGCGAGGAAGACAGATCGAGCGCGAGGAAGACAGATCGAGCGCGAGGAAGACAGATCGAGCGCGAGGAAGACAGATCGAGCGCGAGGAAGACAGATCGAGCGCGAGGAAGACAGATCGAGCGCGAGGAAGAAAGATCGAGCGAAAGTGAAAGACAGGTCGAGCGAGAGACAGACAGGTCGAGCGAGAGAGACAGACAGGTCGAGCGAGAAAGACAGATCGAGCGAGAGAGAAAGACAGATCGAGCGAGAGAGAAAGACAGATCGAGCGAGAGAGAAAAGCAGATCGAGCGAGAGAGAAATACAGATCGAGCGAGAGAGAAAGACAGATCGAACGGCAGCGAGAGAGACAGATCGAACGAGAGCGAGAGAGACAGATCGAGCGAGAGAGAAAGACAGATCGAGCGAGAGCGAGAGAGACAGATCGAGCGAGCGCGAGAGAGACAGATCGAGCGAGCGCGAGAGAGACAGATCGAGCGAGCGCGAGGAAGACAGGTCGAGCGCGAGGAAGACAGGTCGAGCGCGAGGAAGACAGGTCGAGCGCGAGGAAGACAGTTCGAGCGCGAGGAAGACAGATCGAGCGCGAGGAAGACAGATCGAGCGCGAGGAAGACAGATCGAGCGCGTGGAAGACAGATCGAGCGCGTGGAAGACAGATCGAGCGCGAGGAAGACAGATCGAGCGAGAGAGAAAGACAGATCGAGCGAGAGAGAAAGACAGATCGAGCGAGAGAGAAAGACAGATCGAGCGAGAGAGAAAGACAGATCGATCGAGAGAGAAAGACAGATCGAGCGAGAAAGACAGATCGAGCGAGAGAGAAAGACAGATCGAGCGAGAGAGAAAGACAGATCGAGCGAGAGAGAAAGACAGATCGAGCGAGAGAGAAAGACAGATCGAGCGAGAAAGACAGATCGAGCGAGAGAGAAAGACAGATCGAGCGAGAGAGAAAGACAGATCGAGCGAGAGAGAAAGACAGATCGAGCGAGAGAGAAAGACAGATCGAGCGAGAGAAAAAGACAGATCGAGCGAGAAAGACAGATCGAGCAAGAGAGAAAGACAGATCGAGCGAGAGAGAGAGAGACAGATCGAAGGAGAGAAAGACAGATCAAGCGAGAGAAAGACAGATCGAACGAGAGAGAAAGACAGATCGAGCGAGATAGAAAGACAGATCGAACGAGAGCGAGACAGACAGATCGAACGAGAGCGAGACAGACAGATCGAACGAGAGCGAGACAGACAGATCGAACGAGAGCGAGACAGACAGATCGAACGAGAGCGAGACAGACAGATCGAACGAGAGCGAGACAGACAGATCGAACGAGAGCGAGACAGACAGATCGAACGAGAGCGAGAGAGACAGATCGAACGAGAGCGAGAGAGACAGATCGAACGAGAGCGAGAGAGACAGATCGAGCGGGAGCGACAAACAGATCGAGCGAAAGTGAAAGACAGATCGAGCGAGCGAGACAGACAGGTCGAGCGAGCGAGACAGACAGGTCGAGCGAGAGAGAAGGACAGATCGAGCGAGAGAGAAGGACAGATCGAAAGAGAGCGAGAGAGACAGATCGAGCGAGAGAGAAAGACAGATCGAGCGAGAGAAAAAGACAGATCGAGCGAGAGAGAAAGACAGATCGAGCGCGAGGAAGACAGATCGAGCGCGAGGAAGACAGATCGAGCGCGAGGAAGACAGATCGAGCGCGAGGAAGACAGATCGAGCGCGAGGAAGACAGATCGAGCGCGAGGAAGACAGATCGAGCGCGAGGAAGACAGATCGAGCGCGAGGAAGACAGATCGAGCGCGAGGAAGACAGATCGAGCGCGAGGAAGACAGATCGAGCGCGAGGAAGACAGATCGAGCGCGATGAAGACAGATCGAGCGCGAGGAAGACAGATCGAGCGCGAGGAAGACAGATCGAGCGCGAGGAAGACAGATCGAGCGCGAGGAAGACAGATCGAGCGCGAGGAAGACAGATCGAGCGCGAGGAAGACAGATCGAGCGCGAGGAAGACAGATCGAGCGAAAGTGAAAGACAGGTCGAGCGAGAGAGACAGACAGGTCGAGCGAGAGAGACAGGTCGAGCGAGAAAGACAGATCGAGCGAGAGAGAAAGACAGATCGAGCGAGAGAGAAAGACAGATCGAGCGAGAAAGGCAGATCGAGCGAGAGAGAAAAGCAGATCGAGCGAGAGAGAAATACAGATCGAGCGAGAGAGAAAGACAGATCGAACGGCAGCGAGAGAGACAGATCGAACGAGAGCGAGAGAGACAGATCGAGCGAGAGAGAAAGACAGATCGAGCGAGAGCGAGAGAGACACATCGAGCGAGCGCGAGAGAGACAGATCGAGCGAGCGCGAGAGAGACAGATCGAGCGAGCGCGAGAGAGACAGATCGAGCGAGCGCGAGGAAGACAGGTCGAGCGCGAGGAAGACAGGTCGAGCGCGAGGCAGACAGGTCGAGCGCGAGGAAGACAGATCGAGCGCGAGAGAGACAGATCGAGCGAGCGCGAGGAAGACAGGTCGAGCGCGAGGAAGACAGGTCGAGCGCGAGGAAGACAGTTCGAGCGCGAGGAAGACAGATCGAGCGCGAGGAAGACAGATCGAGCGCGAGGAAGACAGATCGAGCGCGAGGAAGACAGATCGAGCGAGAGAGAAAGACAGATCGAGCGAGAGAGGAAGACAGATCGAGCGAGAGAGAAAGACAGATCGAGCGCGAGAGAAAGACTGATCGAGCGCGAGAGAAAGACAGATCGAGCGAGAGAGAAAGACAGATCGCGCGAGAGAGAAAGACAGATCGAGCGAGAGAGAAAGACAGATCGAGCGAGAGAGAAAGACAGATCGAGCGAGAGAGAAAGACAGATCGAGCGAGAGAAAAAGACAGATCGAGCGAGAAAGACAGATCGAGCAAGAGAGCAAGAGAGAAAGACAGATCGAGCGAGAGAGAGACAGATCGAAGGAGAGAAAGACAGATCAAGCGAGAGAAAGACAGATCGAACGAGAAAGAAACACAGATCGAGCGAGATAGAAAGACAGATCGAACGAGAGCGAGAGAGACAGATCGAATGAGAGCGAGACAGACAGATCGAACGAGAGCAAGACAGACAGATCGAACGAGAGCGAGACAGACAGATCGAACGAGAGCGAGACAGACAGATCGAACGAGAGCGAGACAGACAGATCGAGCGCGAGGAAGACAGATCGAGCGCGAGGAAGACAGATCGAGCGCGAGGAAGACAGATCGAGCGCGAGGAAGACAGATCGAGCGCGAGGAAGACAGATCGAGCGCGAGGAAGACAGATCGAGCGCGAGGAAGACAGATCGAGCGCGTGGAAGACAGATCGAGCGCGAGGAAGACAGATCGAGCGAGAGAGAAAGACAGATCGAGCGAGAGAGAAAGACAGATCGAGCGAGAGAGAAAGACAGATCGAGCGAGAGAGAAAGACAGATCGAGCGAGAAAGACAGATCGAGCGAGAGAGAAAGACAGATCGAGCGAGAGAGAAAGACAGATCGAGCGAGAGAGAAAGACAGATCGAGCGAGAGAGAAAGACAGATCGAGCGAGAGAGAAAGACAGATCGAGCGAGAGAGAAAGACAGATCGAGCGAGAGAAAAAGACAGATCGAGCGAGAAAGACAGATCGAGCAAGAGAGAAAGACAGATCGAGCGAGAGAGAGAGAGACAGATCGAAGGAGAGAAAGACAGATCAAGCGAGAGAAAGACAGATCGAACGAGAGAGAAAGACAGATCAAGCGAGAGAAAGACAGATCGAGCGCGAGGAAGACAGATCGAGCGCGAGGAAGACAGATCGAGCGCGAGGAAGACAGATCGAGCGCGAGGAAGACAGATCGAGCGAAAGTGAAAGACAGGTCGAGCGAGAGACAGACAGGTCGAGCGAGAGAGACAGACAGGTCGAGCGAGAAAGACAGATCGAGCGAGAGAGAAAGACAGATCGAGCGAGAGAGAAAGACAGATCGAGCGAGAAAGGCAGATCGAGCGAGAGAGAAAAGCAGATCGAGCGAGAGAGAAATACAGATCGAGCGAGAGAGAAAGACAGATCGAACGGCAGCGAGAGAGACAGATCGAACGAGAGCGAGAGAGACAGATCGAGCGAGAGAGAAAGACAGATCGAGCGAGAACGAGAGAGACAGATCGAGCGAGCGCGAGAGAGACAGATCGAGCGAGCGCGAGAGAGACAGATCGAGCGAGCGCGAGGAAGACAGGTCGAGCGCGAGGAAGACAGGTCGAGCGCGAGGAAGACAGGTCGAGCGCGAGGAAGACAGTTCGAGCGCGAGGAAGACAGATCGAGCGCGAGGAAGACAGATCGAGCGCGAGGAAGACAGATCGAGCGCGAGGAAGACAGATCGAGCGCGAGGAAGACAGATCGAGCGCGAGGAAGACAGATCGAGCGCGTGGAAGACAGATCGAGCGCGTGGAAGACAGATCGAGCGCGAGGAAGACAGATCGAGCGAGAGAGGAAGACAGATCGAGCGAGAGAGAAAGACAGATCGAGCGAGAGAGAAAGACAGATCGATCGAGAGAGAAAGACAGATCGAGCGAGAAAGACAGATCGAGCGAGAGAGAAAGACAGATCGAGCGCGAGAGAAAGACAGATCGAGCGCGAGAGAAAGACAGATCGAGCGAGAGAGAAAGACAGATCGAGCGAGAGAGAAAGACAGATCGAGCGAGAGAGAAAGACAGATCGAGCGAGAGAGAAAGACAGATCGAGCGAGAGAGAAAGACAGATCGAGCGAGAGAAAAAGACAGATCGAGCGAGAAAGACAGATCGAGCATAAGAGAAAGACAGATCGAGCGAGAGAGAGACAGATCGAAGGAGAGAAAGACAGATCAAGCGAGAGAAAGACAGATCGAACGAGAAAGAAACACAGATCGAGCGAGATAGAAAGACAGATCGAACGAGAGCGAGAGAGACAGATCGAACGAGAGCGAGACAGACAGATCGAACGAGAGCGAGACAGACAGATCGAACGAGAGCGAGACAGACAGATCGAACGAGAGCGAGACAGACAGATCGAACGAGAGCGAGACAGACAGATCGAACGAGAGCGAGACAGACAGATCGAACGAGAGCGAGACAGACAGATCGAACGAGAGCGAGACAGACAGATCGAACGAGAGCGAGACAGACAGATCGAACGAGAGCGAGAGAGACAGATCGAACGAGAGCGAGAGAGACAGATCGAGCGAGAGAGAAAGACAGATCGAGCGAGAGAGAAAGACAGATCAAACGAGAGCGAGACAGACAGATCGAAGGAGAGCTAGACAGACAGATCGAACGAGAGCGAGACAGACAGATCGAACGAGAGCGAGACAGACAGATCGAACGAGAGCGAGACAGACAGATCGAACGAGAGCGAGACAGACAGATCGAACGAGAGCGAGAGAGACAGATCGAACGAGAGCGAGAGAGACAGATCGAGCGGGAGCGACAAACAGATCGAGCGAAAGCGAAAGACAGATCGAGCGAGCGAGACAGACAGGTCGAGCGAGCGAGACAGACAGGTCGAGCGAGAGAGAAGGACAGATCGAGCGAGAGAGAAGGACAGATCGAAAGAGAGCGAGAGAGACAGATCGAGCGAGAGAGAAAGACAGATCGAGCGAGAGAGAAAGACAGATCGAGCGCGAGGAAGACAGATCGAGCGCGAGGAAGACAGATCGAGCGCGAGGAAGACAGATCGAGCGCGAGGAAGACAGATCGAGCGCGAGGAAGACAGATCGAGCGCGAGGAAGACAGATCGAGCGCGAGGAAGACAGATCGAGCGCGAGGAAGACAGATCGAGCGCGAGGAAGACAGATCGAGCGCGAGGAAGACAGATCGAGCGCGAGGAAGACAGATCGAGCGCGAGGAAGACAGATCGAGCGCGAGGAAGACAGATCGAGCGCGAGGAAGACAGATCGAGCGCGAGGAAGACAGATCGAGCGCGAGGAAGACAGATCGAGCGCGAGGAAGACAGATCGAGCGCGAGGAAGACAGATCGAGCGCGAGGAAGACAGATCGAGCGCGAGGAAGACAGATCGAGCGCGAGGAAGACAGATCGAGCGCGAGGAAGACAGATCGAGCGCGAGGAAGACAGATCGAGCGAAAGTGAAAGACAGGTCGAGCGAGAGACAGACAGGTCGAGCGAGAGAGACAGACAGGTCGAGCGAGAAAGACAGATCGAGCGAGAGAGAAAGACAGATCGAGCGAGAGAGAAAAGCAGATCGAGCGAGAGAGAAATACAGATCGAGCGAGAGAGAAAGACAGATCGAACGGCAGCGAGAGAGACAGATCGAACGAGAGCGAGAGAGACAGATCGAGCGAGAGAGAAAGACAGATCGAGCGAGAGCGAGAGAGACAGATCGAGCGAGCGCGAGAGAGACAGATCGAGCGAGCGCGAGAGAGACAGATCGAGCGAGCGCGAGGAAGACAGGTCGAGCGCGAGGAAGACAGGTCGAGCGCGAGGAAGACAGGTCGAGCGCGAGGAAGACAGTTCGAGCGCGAGGAAGACAGATCGAGCGCGAGGAAGACAGATCGAGCGCGAGGAAGACAGATCGAGCGCGTGGAAGACAGATCGAGCGCGTGGAAGACAGATCGAGCGCGAGGAAGACAGATCGAGCGAGAGAGAAAGACAGATCGAGCGAGAGAGAAAGACAGATCGAGCGAGAGAGAAAGACAGATCGAGCGAGAGAGAAAGACAGATCGATCGAGAGAGAAAGACAGATCGAGCGAGAAAGACAGATCGAGCGAGAGAGAAAGACAGATCGAGCGCGAGAGAAAGACAGATCGAGCGCGAGAGAAAGACAGATCGAGCAAGAGAGAAAGACAGATCGAGCGAGAGAGAAAGACAGATCGAGCGAGAGAGAAAGACAGATCGAGCGAGAGAGAAAGACAGATCGAGCGAGAGAGAAAGACAGATCGAGCGAGAGAAAAAGACAGATCGAGCGAGAAAGACAGATCGAGCAAGAGAGAAAGACAGATCGAGCGAGAGAGAGACAGATCGAAGGAGAGAAAGACAGATCAAGCGAGAGAAAGACAGATCGAACGAGAAAGAAACACAGATCGAGCGAGATAGAAAGACAGATCGAACGAGAGCGAGAGAGACAGATCGAACGAGAGCGAGAGAGACAGATCGAACGAGAGCGAGAGAGACAGATCGAACGAGAGCGAGACAGACAGATCGAACGAGAGCGAGACAGACAGATCGAACGAGAGCGAGACAGACAGATCGAACGAGAGCGAGACAGACAGATCGAACGAGAGCGAGAGAGACAGATCGAGCGAGAGAGAAAGACAGATCGAGCGAGAGAGAAAGACAGATCGAGCGCGAGGAAGACAGATCGAGCGCGAGGAAGACAGATCGAGCGCGAGGAAGACAGATCGAGCGCGAGGAAGACAGATCGAGCGCGAGGAAGACAGATCGAGCGCGAGGAAGACAGATCGAGCGCGAAGAAGACAGATCGAGCGCGAGGAAGACAGATCGAGCGCGAGGAAGACAGATCGAGCGCGAGGAAGACAGATCGAGCGAGAGGAAGACAGATCGAGCGCGAGGAAGACAGATCGAGCGCGAGGAAGACAGTACGAGCGCGAGGAAGACAGATCGAGCGCGAGGAAGACAGATCGAGCGCGAGGAAGACAGATCGAGCGCGAGGAAGACAGATCGAGCGCGAGGAAGGCAGATCGAGCGCGAGAGAAAGACAGATCGAGCGAGAGAGAAAGACAGATCGAGCGAGAGAGAAAGACAGATCGAGCGAGAGAGAAAGACAGATCGAGCGAGAGAGAAAGACAGATCGAGCGAGAAAGACAGATCGAGCGAGAGAGAAAGACAGATCGAGCGAGAGAGAAAGACAGATCGAGCGAGAGAGAAAGACAGATCGAGCGAGAGAGAAAGACAGATCGAGCGAGAGAAAAAGACAGATCGAGCGAGAAAGACAGATCGAGCAAGAGAGAAAGACAGATCGAGCGAGAGAGAGAGAGACAGATCGAAGGAGAGAAAGACAGATCAAGCGAGAGAAAGACAGATCGAACGAGAGAGAAAGACAGATCGAGCGAGATAGAAAGACAGATCGAACGAGAGCGAGACAGACAGATCGAACGAGAGCGAGACAGACAGATCGAACGAGAGCGAGACAGACAGATCGAACGAGAGCGAGACAGACAGATCGAACGAGAGCGAGACAGACAGATCGAACGAGAGCGAGACAGACAGGTCGAGCGATAGAGAAGGACAGATCGAAAGAGAGCGAGAGAGACAGATCGAGCGAGAGAGAAAGACAGATCGAGCGCGAGGAAGACAGATCGAGCGCGAGGAAGACAGATCGAGCGCGATGAAGACAGATCGAGCGCGATGAAGACAGATCGAGCGCGAGGAAGACAGATCGAGCGCGAGGAAGACAGATCGAGCGCGAGGAAGACAGATCGAGCGCGAGGAAGACAGATCGAGCGCGAGGAAGACAGATCGAGCGCGAGGAAGACAGATCGAGCGCGATGAAGACAGATCGAGCGCGAGGAAGACAGATCGAGCGCGAGGAAGACAGATCGAGCGCGAGGAAGACAGATCGAGCGCGAGGAAGACAGATCGAGCGCGAGGAAGACAGATCGAGCGCGAGGAAGACAGATCGAGCGCGAGGAAGACAGATCGAGCGAAAGTGAAAGACAGGTCGAGCGAGAGAGACAGACAGGTCGAGCGAGAGAGACAGGTCGAGCGAGAAAGACAGATCGAGCGAGAGAGAAAGACAGATCGAGCGAGAGAGAAAGACAGATCGAGCGAGAGAGAAAGACAGATCGAGCGAGAAAGGCAGATCGAGCGAGAGAGAAAAGCAGATCGAGCGAGAGAGAAATACAGATCGAGCGAGAGAGAAAGACAGATCGAACGGCAGCAAGAGAGACAGATCGAACGAGAGCGAGAGAGACAGATCGAGCGAGAGAGAAAGACAGATCGAGCGAGAGCGAGAGAGACACATCGAGCGAGCGCGAGAGAGACAGATCGAGCGAGCGCGAGAGAGACAGATCGAGCGAGCGCGAGAGAGACAGATCGAGCGAGCGCGAGGAAGACAGGTCGAGCGCGAGGAAGACAGGTCGAGCGCGAGGCAGACAGGTCGAGCGCGAGGAAGACAGATCGAGCGCGAGAGAGACAGATCGAGTGAGCGCGAGGAAGACAGGTCGAGCGCGAGGAAGACAGGTCGAGCGCGAGGAAGACAGTTCGAGCGCGAGGAAGACAGATCGAGCGCGAGGAAGACAGATCGAGCGCGAGGAAGACAGATCGAGCGCGAGGAAGACAGATCGAGCGAGAGAGAAAGACAGATCGAGCGAGAGAGGAAGACAGATCGAGCGCGAGAGAAAGACAGATCGAGCGTGAGAGAAAGACTGATCGAGCGCGAGAGAAAGACAGATCGAGCGAGAGAGAAAGACAGATCGCGCGAGAGAGAAAGACAGATCGAGCGAGAGAGAAAGACAGATCGAGCGAGAGAGAAAGACAGATCGAGCGAGAGAGAAAGACAGATCGAGCGGGAGAAAAAGACAGATCGAGCGAGAAAGACAGATCGAGCAAGAGAGCAAGAGAGAAAGACAGATCGAGCGAGAGAGAGACAGATCGAAGGAGAGAAAGACAGATCAAGCGAGAGAAAGACAGATCGAACGAGAAAGAAACACAGATCGAGCGAGATAGAAAGACAGATCGAACGAGAGCGAGAGAGACAGATCGAACGAGAGCGAGACAGACAGATCGAACGAGAGCAAGACAGACAGATTGAACGAGAGCGAGACAGACAGATCGAACGAGAGCGAGACAGACAGATCGAACGAGAGCGAGACAGACAGATCGAGCGCGAGGAAGACAGATCGAGCGCGAGGAAGACAGATCGAGCGCGAGGAAGACAGATCGAGCGCGAGGAAGACAGATCGAGCGCGAGGAAGACAGATCGAGCGCGAGGAAGACAGATCGAGCGCGAGGAAGACAGATCGAGCGCGTGGAAGACAGATCGAGCGCGAGGAAGACAGATCGAGCGAGAGAGAAAGACAGATCGAGCGAGAGAGAAAGACAGATCGAGCGAGAGAGAAAGACAGATCGAGCGAGAGAGAAAGACAGATCGAGCGAGAAAGACAGATCGAGCGAGAGAGAAAGACAGATCGAGCGAGAGAGAAAGACAGATCGAGCGAGAGAGAAAGACAGATCGAGCGAGAGAGAAAGACAGATCGAGCGAGAGAGAAAGACAGATCGAGCGAGAGAGAAAGACAGATCGAGCGAGAGAAAAAGACAGATCGAGCGAGAAAGACAGATCGAGCAAGAGAGAAAGACAGATCGAGCGAGAGAGAGAGAGACAGATCGAAGGAGAGAAAGACAGATCAAGCGAGAGAAAGACAGATCGAACGAGAGAGAAAGACAGATCAAGCGAGAGAAAGACAGATCGAGCGCGAGGAAGACAGATCGAGCGCGAGGAAGACAGATCGAGCGCGAGGAAGACAGATCGAGCGCGAGGAAGACAGATCGAGCGAAAGTGAAAGACAGGTCGAGCGAGAGACAGACAGGTCGAGCGAGAGAGACAGACAGGTCGAGCGAGAAAGACAGATCGAGCGAGAGAGAAAGACAGATCGAGCGAGAGAGAAAGACAGATCGAGCGAGAAAGGCAGATCGAGCGAGAGAGAAAAGCAGATCGAGCGAGAGAGAAATACAGATCGAGCGAGAGAGAAAGACAGATCGAACGGCAGCGAGAGAGACAGATCGAACGAGAGCGAGAGAGACAGATCGAGCGAGAGAGAAAGACAGATCGAGCGAGAACGAGAGAGACAGATCGAGCGAGCGCGAGAGAGACAGATCGAGCGAGCGCGAGAGAGACAGATCGAGCGAGCGCGAGGAAGACAGGTCGAGCGCGAGGAAGACAGGTCGAGCGCGAGGAAGACAGGTCGAGCGCGAGGAAGACAGTTCGAGCGCGAGGAAGACAGATCGAGCGCGAGGAAGACAGATCGAGCGCGAGGAAGACAGATCGAGCGCGAGGAAGACAGATCGAGCGCGAGGAAGACAGATCGAGCGCGAGGAAGACAGATCGAGCGCGAGGAAGACAGATCGAGCGCGTGGAAGACAGATCGAGCGCGTGGAAGACAGATCGAGCGCGAGGAAGACAGATCGAGCGAGAGAGAAAGACAGATCGAGCGAGAGAGAAAGACAGATCGATCGAGAGAGAAAGACAGATCGAGCGAGAAAGACAGATCGAGCGAGAGAGAAAGACAGATCGAGCGCGAGAGAAAGACAGATCGAGCGCGAGAGAAAGACAGATCGAGCGAGAGAGAAAGACAGATCGAGCGAGAGAGAAAGACAGATCGAGCGAGAGAGAAAGACAGATCGAGCGAGAGAGAAAGACAGATCGAGCGAGAGAGAAAGACAGATCGAGCGAGAGAAAAAGACAGATCGAGCGAGAAAGACAGATCGAGCATAAGAGAAAGACAGATCGAGCGAGAGAGAGACAGATCGAAGGAGAGAAAGACAGATCAAGCGAGAGAAAGACAGATCGAACGAGAAAGAAACACAGATCGAGCGAGATAGAAAGACAGATCGAACGAGAGCGAGAGAGACAGATCGAACGAGAGCGAGACAGACAGATCGAACGAGAGCGAGACAGACAGATCGAACGAGAGCGAGACAGACAGATCGAACGAGAGCGAGACAGACAGATCGAACGAGAGCGAGACAGACAGATCGAACGAGAGCGAGACAGACAGATCGAACGAGAGCGAGACAGACAGATCGAACGAGAGCGAGACAGACAGATCGAACGAGAGCGAGACAGACAGATCGAACGAGAGCGAGAGAGACAGATCGAACGAGAGCGAGAGAGACAGATCGAGCGAGAGAGAAAGACAGATCGAGCGAGAGAGAAAGACAGATCAAACGAGAGCGAGACAGACAGATCGAAGGAGAGCTAGACAGACAGATCGAACGAGAGCAAGACAGACAGATCGAACGAGAGCGAGACAGACAGATCGAACGAGAGCGAGACAGACAGATCGAACGAGAGCGAGACAGACAGATCGAACGAGAGCGAGAGAGACAGATCGAACGAGAGCGAGAGAGACAGATCGAGCGGGAGCGACAAACAGATCGAGCGAAAGCGAAAGACAGATCGAGCGAGCGAGACAGACAGGTCGAGCGAGCGAGACAGACAGGTCGAGCGAGAGAGAAGGACAGATCGAGCGAGAGAGAAGGACAGATCGAGCGAGAGAGAAAGACAGATCGAGCGCGAGGAAGACAGATCGAGCGCGAGGAAGACAGATCGAGCGCGAGGAAGACAGATCGAGCGCGAGGAAGACAGATCGAGCGCGAGGAAGACAGATCGAGCGCGAGGAAGACAGATCGAGCGCGAGGAAGACAGATCGAGCGCGAGGAAGACAGATCGAGCGCGAGGAAGACAGATCGAGCGCGAGGAAGACAGATCGAGCGCGAGGAAGACAGATCGAGCGCGAGGAAGACAGATCGAGCGCGAGGAAGACAGATCGAGCGCGAGGAAGACAGATCGAGCGCGAGGAAGACAGATCGAGCGCGAGGAAGACAGATCGAGCGCGAGGAAGACAGATCGAGCGCGAGGAAGACAGATCGAGCGCGAGGAAGACAGATCGAGCGAAAGTGAAAGACAGGTCGAGCGAGAGACAGACAGGTCGAGCGAGAGAGACAGACAGGTCGAGCGAGAAAGACAGATCGAGCGAGAGAGAAAGACAGATCGAGCGAGAGAGAAAGACAGATCGAGCGAGAGAGAAAAGCAGATCGAGCGAGAGAGAAATACAGATCGAGCGAGAGAGAAAGACAGATCGAACGGCAGCGAGAGAGACAGATCGAACGAGAGCGAGAGAGACAGATCGAGCGAGAGAGAAAGACAGATCGAGCGAGAGCGAGAGAGACAGATCGAGCGAGCGCGAGAGAGACAGATCGAGCGAGCGCGAGAGAGACAGATCGAGCGAGCGCGAGGAAGACAGGTCGAGCGCGAGGAAGACAGGTCGAGCGCGAGGAAGACAGGTCGAGCGCGAGGAAGACAGTTCGAGCGCGAGGAAGACAGATCGAGCGCGAGGAAGACAGATCGAGCGCGAGGAAGACAGATCGAGCGCGTGGAAGACAGATCGAGCGCGTGGAAGACAGATCGAGCGCGAGGAAGACAGATCGAGCGAGAGAGAAAGACAGATCGAGCGAGAGAGAAAGACAGATCGAGCGAGAGAGAAAGACAGATCGAGCGAGAGAGAAAGACAGATCGATCGAGAGAGAAAGACAGATCGAGCGAGAAAGACAGATCGAGCGAGAGAGAAAGACAGATCGAGCGCGAGAGAAAGACAGATCGAGCGCGAGAGAAAGACAGATCGAGCAAGAGAGAAAGACAGATCGAGCGAGAGAGAAAGACAGATCGAGCGAGAGAGAAAGACAGATCGAGCGAGAAAGGCAGATCGAGCGAGAGAGAAAAGCAGATCGAGCGAGAGAGAAATACAGATCGAGCGAGAGAGAAAGACAGATCGAACGGCAGCGAGAGAGACAGATCGAACGAGAGCGAGAGAGACAGATCGAGCGAGAGAGAAAGACAGATCGAGCGAGAACGAGAGAGACAGATCGAGCGAGCGCGAGAGAGACAGATCGAGCGAGCGCGAGAGAGACAGATCGAGCGAGCGCGAGGAAGACAGGTCGAGCGCGAGGAAGACAGGTCGAGCGCGAGGAAGACAGGTCGAGCGCGAGGAAGACAGTTCGAGCGCGAGGAAGACAGATCGAGCGCGAGGAAGACAGATCGAGCGCGAGGAAGACAGATCGAGCGCGAGGAAGACAGATCGAGCGCGAGGAAGACAGATCGAGCGCGAGGAAGACAGATCGAGCGCGAGGAAGACAGATCGAGCGCGTGGAAGACAGATCGAGCGCGTGGAAGACAGATCGAGCGCGAGGAAGACAGATCGAGCGAGAGAGAAAGACAGATCGAGCGAGAGAGAAAGACAGATCGATCGAGAGAGAAAGACAGATCGAGCGAGAAAGACAGATCGAGCGAGAGAGAAAGACAGATCGAGCGCGAGAGAAAGACAGATCGAGCGCGAGAGAAAGACAGATCGAGCGAGAGAGAAAGACAGATCGAGCGAGAGAGAAAGACAGATCGAGCAAGAGAGAAAGACAGATCGAGCGAGAGAGAAAGACAGATCGAGCGAGAGAGAAAGACAGATCGAGCGAGAGAAAAAGACAGATCGAGCGAGAAAGACAGATCGAGCATAAGAGAAAGACAGATCGAGCGAGAGAGAGACAGATCGAAGGAGAGAAAGACAGATCAAGCGAGAGAAAGACAGATCGAACGAGAAAGAAACACAGATCGAGCGAGATAGAAAGACAGATCGAACGAGAGCGAGAGAGACAGATCGAACGAGAGCGAGACAGACAGATCGAACGAGAGCGAGACAGACAGATCGAACGAGAGCGAGACAGACAGATCGAACGAGAGCGAGACAGACAGATCGAACGAGAGCGAGACAGACAGATCGAACGAGAGCGAGACAGACAGATCGAACGAGAGCGAGACAGACAGATCGAACGAGAGCGAGACAGACAGATCGAACGAGAGCGAGACAGACAGATCGAACGAGAGCGAGAGAGACAGATCGAACGAGAGCGAGAGAGACAGATCGAGCGAGAGAGAAAGACAGATCGAGCGAGAGAGAAAGACAGATCAAACGAGAGCGAGACAGACAGATCGAAGGAGAGCTAGACAGACAGATCGAACGAGAGCAAGACAGACAGATCGAACGAGAGCGAGACAGACAGATCGAACGAGAGCGAGACAGACAGATCGAACGAGAGCGAGACAGACAGATCGAACGAGAGCGAGAGAGACAGATCGAACGAGAGCGAGAGAGACAGATCGAGCGGGAGCGACAAACAGATCGAGCGAAAGCGAAAGACAGATCGAGCGAGCGAGACAGACAGGTCGAGCGAGCGAGACAGACAGGTCGAGCGAGAGAGAAGGACAGATCGAGCGAGAGAGAAGGACAGATCGAGCGAGAGAGAAAGACAGATCGAGCGCGAGGAAGACAGATCGAGCGCGAGGAAGACAGATCGAGCGCGAGGAAGACAGATCGAGCGCGAGGAAGACAGATCGAGCGCGAGGAAGACAGATCGAGCGCGAGGAAGACAGATCGAGCGCGAGGAAGACAGATCGAGCGCGAGGAAGACAGATCGAGCGCGAGGAAGACAGATCGAGCGCGAGGAAGACAGATCGAGCGCGAGGAAGACAGATCGAGCGCGAGGAAGACAGATCGAGCGCGAGGAAGACAGATCGAGCGCGAGGAAGACAGATCGAGCGCGAGGAAGACAGATCGAGCGCGAGGAAGACAGATCGAGCGCGAGGAAGACAGATCGAGCGCGAGGAAGACAGATCGAGCGAAAGTGAAAGACAGGTCGAGCGAGAGACAGACAGGTCGAGCGAGAGAGACAGACAGGTCGAGCGAGAAAGACAGATCGAGCGAGAGAGAAAGACAGATCGAGCGAGAGAGAAAGACAGATCGAGCGAGAGAGAAAAGCAGATCGAGCGAGAGAGAAATACAGATCGAGCGAGAGAGAAAGACAGATCGAACGGCAGCGAGAGAGACAGATCGAACGAGAGCGAGAGAGACAGATCGAGCGAGAGAGAAAGACAGATCGAGCGAGAGCGAGAGAGACAGATCGAGCGAGCGCGAGAGAGACAGATCGAGCGAGCGCGAGAGAGACAGATCGAGCGAGCGCGAGGAAGACAGGTCGAGCGCGAGGAAGACAGGTCGAGCGCGAGGAAGACAGGTCGAGCGCGAGGAAGACAGTTCGAGCGCGAGGAAGACAGATCGAGCGCGAGGAAGACAGATCGAGCGCGAGGAAGACAGATCGAGCGCGTGGAAGACAGATCGAGCGCGTGGAAGACAGATCGAGCGCGAGGAAGACAGATCGAGCGAGAGAGAAAGACAGATCGAGCGAGAGAGAAAGACAGATCGAGCGAGAGAGAAAGACAGATCGAGCGAGAGAGAAAGACAGATCGATCGAGAGAGAAAGACAGATCGAGCGAGAAAGACAGATCGAGCGAGAGAGAAAGACAGATCGAGCGCGAGAGAAAGACAGATCGAGCGCGAGAGAAAGACAGATCGAGCAAGAGAGAAAGACAGATCGAGCGAGAGAGAAAGACAGATCGAGCGAGAGAGAAAGACAGATCGAGCGAGAGAGAAAGACAGATCGAGCGAGAGAGAAAGACAGATCGAGCGAGAGAAAAAGACAGATCGAGCGAGAAAGACAGATCGAGCAAGAGAGAAAGACAGATCGAGCGAGAGAGAGACAGATCGAAGGAGAGAAAGACAGATCAAGCGAGAGAAAGACAGATCGAACGAGAAAGAAACACAGATCGAGCGAGATAGAAAGACAGATCGAACGAGAGCGAGAGAGACAGATCGAACGAGAGCGAGAGAGACAGATCGAACGAGAGCGAGAGAGACAGATCGAACGAGAGCGAGACAGACAGATCGAACGAGAGCGAGACAGACAGATCGAACGAGAGCGAGACAGACAGATCGAACGAGAGCGAGACAGACAGATCGAACGAGAGCGAGAGAGACAGATCGAGCGAGAGAGAAAGACAGATCGAGCGAGAGAGAAAGACAGATCGAGCGCGAGGAAGACAGATCGAGCGCGAGGAAGACAGATCGAGCGCGAGGAAGACAGATCGAGCGCGAGGAAGACAGATCGAGCGCGAGGAAGACAGATCGAGCGCGAAGAAGACAGATCGAGCGCGAGGAAGACAGATCGAGCGCGAGGAAGACAGATCGAGCGCGAGGAAGACAGATCGAGCGCGAGGAAGACAGATCGAGCGCGAGGAAGACAGTACGAGCGCGAGGAAGACAGATCGAGCGCGAGGAAGACAGATCGAGCGCAAGGAAGACAGATCGAGCGCGAGGAAGACAGATCGAGCGCGAGGAAGGCAGATCGAGCGCGAGAGAAAGACAGATCGAGCGAGAGAGAAAGACAGATCGAGCGAGAGAGAAAGACAGATCGAGCGAGAGAGAAAGACAGATCGAGCGAGAGAGAAAGACAGATCGAGCGAGAAAGACAGATCGAGCGAGAGAGAAAGACAGATCGAGCGAGAGAGAAAGACAGATCGAGCGAGAGAGAAAGACAGATCGAGCGAGAGAGAAAGACAGATCGAGCGAGAGAAAAAGACAGATCGAGCGAGAAAGACAGATCGAGCAAGAGAGAAAGACAGATCGAGCGAGAGAGAGAGAGACAGATCGAAGGAGAGAAAGACAGATCAAGCGAGAGAAAGACAGATCGAACGAGAGAGAAAGACAGATCGAGCGAGATAGAAAGACAGATCGAACGAGAGCGAGACAGACAGATCGAACGAGAGCGAGACAGACAGATCGAACGAGAGCGAGACAGACAGATCGAACGAGAGCGAGACAGACAGGTCGAGCGATAGAGAAGGACAGATCGAAAGAGAGCGAGAGAGACAGATCGAGCGAGAGAGAAAGACAGATCGAGCGAGAGAAAAAGACAGATCGAGCGAGAGAGAAAGACAGATCGAGCGCGAGGAAGACAGATCGAGCGCGAGGAAGACAGATCGAGCGCGAGGAAGACAGATCGAGCGCGAGGAAGACAGATCGAGCGCGAGGAAGACAGATCGAGCGCGAGGAAGACAGATCGAGCGCGAGGAAGACAGATCGAGCGCGAGGAAGACAGATCGAGCGCGAGGAAGACAGATCGAGCGCGAGGAAGACAGATCGAGCGCGAGGAAGACAGATCGAGCGCGAGGAAGACAGATCGAGCGCGATGAAGACAGATCGAGCGCGAGGAAGACAGATCGAGCGCGAGGAAGACAGATCGAGCGCGAGGAAGACAGATCGAGCGCGAGGAAGACAGATCGAGCGCGAGGAAGACAGATCGAGCGCGAGGAAGACAGATCGAGCGCGAGGAAGACAGATCGAGCGAAAGTGAAAGACAGGTCGAGCGAGAGAGACAGACAGGTCGAGCGAGAGAGAAAGACAGATCGAGCGAGAGAGAAAGACAGATCGAGCGAGAGAGACAGGTCGAGCGAGAAAGACAGATCGAGCGAGAGAGAAAGACAGATCGAGCGAGAGAGAAAGACAGATCGAGCGAGAGAGAAAGACAGATCGAGCGAGAAAGGCAGATCGAGCGAGAGAGAAAAGCAGATCGAGCGAGAGAGAAATACAGATCGAGCGAGAGAGAAAGACAGATCGAACGGCAGCGAGAGAGACAGATCGAACGAGAGCGAGAGAGACAGATCGAGCGAGAGAGAAAGACAGATCGAGCGAGAGCGAGAGAGACACATCGAGCGAGCGCGAGAGAGACAGATCGAGCGAGCGCGAGAGAGACAGATCGAGCGAGCGCGAGAGAGACAGATCGAGCGAGCGCGAGGAAGACAGGTCGAGCGCGAGGAAGACAGGTCGAGCGCGAGGAAGACAGGTCGAGCGCGAGAGAGACAGATCGAGCGAACGCGAGGAAGACAGGTCGAGCGCGAGGAAGACAGGTCGAGCGCGAGGAAGACAGTTCGAGCGCGAGGAAGACAGATCGAGCGCGAGGAAGACAGATCGAGCGCGAGGAAGACAGATCGAGCGAGAGAGAAAGACAGATCGAGCGAGAGAGAAAGACAGATCGAGCGAGAGAGAAAGACAGATCGAGCGAGAGAGAAAGACAGATCGATCGAGAGAGAAAGAGATCGATCGAGAGAGAAAGACAGATCGAGCGAGAGAGAAAGACAGATCGAGCGAGAGAGAAAGACAGATCGAGCGCGAGAGAAAGACTGATCGAGCGCGAGAGAAAGACAGATCGAGCGAGAGAGAAAGACAGATCGCGCGAGAGAGAAAGACAGATCGAGCGAGAGAGAAAGACAGATCGAGCGAGAGAGAAAGACAGATCGAGCGAGAGAAAAAGACAGATCGAGCGAGAAAGACAGATCGAGCAAGAGAGCAAGAGAGAAAGACAGATCGAGCGAGAGAGAGACAGATCGAAGGAGAGAAAGACAGATCAAGCGAGAGAAAGACAGATCGAACGAGAGCGAGACAGACAGATCGAACGAGAGCGAGACAGACAGATCGAACGAGAGCGAGACAGACACAGATCGAGCGCGAGGAAGACAGATCGAGCGCGAGGAAGACAGATCGAGCGCGAGGAAGACAGATCGAGCGCGAGGAAGACAGATCGAGCGCGAGGAAGACAGATCGAGCGCGTGGAAGACAGATCGAGCGCGTGGAAGACAGATCGAGCGCGAGGAAGACAGATCGAGCGAGAGAGAAGACAGATCGAGCGAGAGAGAAAGACAGATCGAGCGAGAGAGAAAGACAGATCGAGCGAGAGAGAAAGACAGATCGAGCGAGAAAGACAGATCGAGCGAGAGAGAAAGACAGATCGAGCGAGAGAGAAAGACAGATCGAGCGAGAGAGAAAGACAGATCGAGCGAGAGAGAAAGACAGATCGAGCGAGAGAGAAAGACAGATCGAGCGAGAGAGAAAGACAGATCGAGCGAGAGAGAAAGACAGATCGAGCGAGAGAGAAAGACAGATCGAGCGAGAAAGACAGATCGAGCGAGAGAGAAAGACAGATCGAGCGAGAGAGAAAGACAGATCAGCGAGAGAGAAAGACAGATCGAGCGAGAGAGAAAGACAGATCGAGCGAGAAAGACAGATCGAGCGAGAGAGAAAGACAGATCGAGCGAGAGAGAAAGACAGATCGAGCGAGAGAGAAAGACAGATCGAGCGAGAGAGAAAGACAGATCGAGCGAGAGAGAAAGACAGATCGAGCGAGAGAGAAAGACAGATCGAGCGAGAGAAAAAGACAGATCGAGCGAGAAAGACAGATCGAGCAAGAGAGAAAGACAGATCGAGCGAGAGAGAGAGAGACAGATCGAAGGAGAGAAAGACAGATCAAGCGAGAGAAAGACAGATCGAACGAGAGAGAAAGACAGATCGAGCGAGATAGAAAGACAGATCGAACGAGAGCGAGACAGACAGATCGAACGAGAGCGAGAGAGACAGATCGAACGAGAGCGAGAGAGACAGATCGAGCGAGAGAGAAAGACAGATCGAGCGAGAGAGAAAGACAGATCAAACGAGAGCGAGACAGACAGATCGAACGAGAGCGAGACAGACAGATCGAACGAGAGCGAGACAGACAGATCGACCGAGAGCGAGACAGACAGATCGAACGAGAGCGAGACAGACAGATCGAACGAGAGCGAGACAGACAGATCGAACGAGAGCGAGAGAGACAGATCGAACCAGAGCGAGAGAGACAGATCGAGCGGGAGCGACAAACAGATCGAGCGAAAGTGAAAGACAGATCGAGCGAGCGAGACAGACAGGTCGAGCGAGCGAGACAGACAGGTCGAGCGAGAGAGAAGGACAGATCGAGCGAGAGAGAAGGACAGATCGAAAGAGAGCGAGAGAGACAGATCGAGCGAGAGAGAAAGACAGATCGAGCGAGAGAGAAAGACAGATCGAGCGCGAGGAAGACAGATCGAGCGCGAGGAAGACAGATCGAGCGCGAGGAAGACAGATCGAGCGCGAGGAAGACAGATCGAGCGCGAGGAAGACAGATCGAGCGCGAGGAAGACAGATCGAGCGCGAGGAAGACAGATCGAGCGCGAGGAAGACAGATCGAGCGCGAGGAAGACAGATCGAGCGCGAGGAAGACAGATCGAGCGCGAGGAAGACAGATCGAGCGCGAGGAAGACAGATCGAGCGCGAGGAAGACAGATCGAGCGCGAGGAAGACAGATCGAGCGCGATGAAGACAGATCGAGCGCGAGGAAGACAGATCGAGCGCGAGGAAGACAGATCGAGCGCGAGGAAGACAGATCGAGCGCGAGGAAGACAGATCGAGCGCGAGGAAGACAGATCGAGCGAAAGTGAAAGACAGGTCGAGCGAGAGAGACAGACAGGTCGAGCGAGAGAGACAGACAGGTCGAGCGAGAAAGACAGATCGAGCGAGAGAGAAAGACAGATCGAGCGAGAGAGAAAGACAGATCGAGCGAGAGAGAAAGACAGATCGAGCGAGAGCGAGACAGACAGATCGAACGAGAGCGAGACAGACAGATCGAACGAGAGCGAGACAGACAGATCGACCGAGAGCGAGACAGACAGATCGAACGAGAGCGAGACAGACAGATCGAACGAGAGCGAGACAGACAGATCGAACGAGAGCGAGAGAGACAGATCGAACGAGAGCGAGAGAGACAGATCGAGCGGGAGCGACAAACAGATCGAGCGAAAGTGAAAGACAGATCGAGCGAGCGAGACAGACAGGTCGAGCGAGCGAGACAGACAGGTCGAGCGAGAGAGAAGGACAGATCGAGCGAGAGAGAAGGACAGATCGAAAGAGAGCGAGAGAGACAGATCGAGCGAGAGAGAAAGACAGATCGAGCGAGAGAGAAAGACAGATCGAGCGCGAGGAAGACAGATCGAGCGCGAGGAAGACAGATCGAGCGCGAGGAAGACAGATCGAGCGCGAGGAAGACAGATCGAGCGCGAGGAAGACAGATCGAGCGCGATGAAGACAGATCGAGCGCGAGGAAGACAGATCGAGCGCGAGGAAGACAGATCGAGCGCGAGGAAGACAGATCGAGCGCGAGGAAGACAGATCGAGCGCGAGGAAGACAGATCGAGCGAAAGTGAAAGACAGGTCGAGCGAGAGAGACAGACAGGTCGAGCGAGAGAGACAGACAGGTCGAGCGAGAAAGACAGATCGAGCGAGAGAGAAAGACAGATCGAGCGAGAGAGAAAGACAGATCGAGCGAGAGAGAAAGACAGATCGAGCGAGAAAGGCAGATCGAGCGAGAGAGAAAAGCAGATCGAGCGAGAGAGAAATACAGATCGAGCGAGAGAGAAAGACAGATCGAATGGCAGCGAGAGAGACAGATCGAACGAGAGCGAGAGAGACAGATCGAGCGAGAGAGAAAGACAGATCGAGCGAGAGCGAGAGAGACAGATCGAGCGAGCGCGAGAGAGACAGATCGAGCGAGCGCGAGAGAGACAGATCGAGCAAGCGCGAGAGAGACAGATCGAGCGAGCGCGAGGAAGACAGGTCGAGCGCGAGGAAGACAGGTCGAGCGCGAGGAAGACAGGTCGAGCGCGAGGAAGACAGGTCGAGCGCGAGGAAGACAGGTCGAGCGCGAGGAAGACAGATCGAGCGCGAGGAAGACAGATCGAGCGCGAGGAAGACAGATCGAGCGCGAGGAAGACAGATCGAGCGCGATGAAGACAGATCGAGCGCGAGGAAGACAGATCGAGCGCGAGGAAGACAGATCGAGCGCGAGGAAGACAGATCGATCGCGAGGAAGACAGATCGAGCGCGAGGAAGACAGATCGAGCGAAAGTGAAAGACAGGTCGAGCGAGAGAGACAGACAGGTCGAGCGAGAGAGACAGACAGGTCGAGCGAGAAAGACAGATCGAGCGAGAGAGAAAGACAGATCGAGCGAGAGAGAAAGACAGATCGAGCGAGAGAGAAAGACAGATCGAGCGAGAGCGAGACAGACAGATCGAACGAGAGCGAGACAGACAGATCGAACGAGAGCGAGACAGACAGATCGACCGAGAGCGAGACAGACAGATCGAACGAGAGCGAGACAGACAGATCGAACGAGAGCGAGACAGACAGATCGAACGAGAGCGAGGAAGACAGGTCGAGCGCGAGGAAGACAGGTCGAGCGCGAGGAAGACAGGTCGAGCGCGAGGAAGACAGATCGAGCGCGAGGAAGACAGATCGAGCGCGAGGAAGACAGATCGAGCGCGAGGAAGACAGATCGAGCGCGAGGAAGACAGATCGAGCGCGAGGAAGACAGATCGAGCGCGAGGAAGACAGATCGAGCGCGAGGAAGACAGATCGAGCGAGAGAGACAGACAGGTCGAGCGAGAGAGACAGACAGGTCGAGCGAGAAAGACAGATCGAGCGAGAGAGAAAGACAGATCGAGCGAGAGAGAAAGACAGATCGAGCGAGAGAGAAAGACAGATCGAGCGAGAGCGAGACAGACAGATCGAACGAGAGCGAGACAGACAGATCGAACGAGAGCGAGACAGACAGATCGACCGAGAGCGAGACAGACAGATCGAACGAGAGCGAGACAGACAGATCGAACGAGAGCGAGACAGACAGATCGAACGAGAGCGAGAGAGACAGATCGAACGAGAGCGAGAGAGACAGATCGAGCGGGAGCGACAAACAGATCGAGCGAAAGTGAAAGACAGATCGAGCGAGCGAGACAGACAGGTCGAGCGAGCAAGACAGACAGGTCGAGCGAGAGAGAAGGACAGATCGAGCGAGAGAGAAGGACAGATCGAAAGAGAGCGAGAGAGACAGATCGAGCGAGAGAGAAAGACAGATCGAGCGAGAGAGAAAGACAGATCGAGCGCGAGGAAGACAGATCGAGCGCGAGGAAGACAGATCGAGCGCGAGGAAGACAGATCGAGCGCGAGGAAGACAGATCGAGCGCGAGGAAGACAGATCGAGCGCGAGGAAGACAGATCGAGCGCGAGGAAGACAGATCGAGCGCGAGGAAGACAGATCGAGCGCGAGGAAGACAGATCGAGCGCGATGAAGACAGATCGAGCGCGAGGAAGACAGATCGAGCGCGAGGAAGACAGATCGAGCGCGAGGAAGACAGATCGAGCGCGAGGAAGACAGATCGAGCGAAAGTGAAAGACAGGTCGAGCGAGAGAGACAGACAGGTCGAGCGAGAGAGACAGACAGGTCGAGCGAGAAAGACAGATCGAGCGAGAGAGAAAGACAGATCGAGCGAGAGAGAAAGACAGATCGAGCGAGAGAGAAAGACAGATCGAGCGAGAAAGGCAGATCGAGCGAGAGAGAAAAGCAGATCGAGCGAGAGAGAAATACAGATCGAGCGAGAGAGAAAGACAGATCGAACGGCAGCGAGAGAGACAGATCGAACGAGAGCGAGAGAGACAGATCGAGCGAGAGAGAAAGACAGATCGAGCGAGAGCGAGAGAGACAGATCGAGCGCGAGGAAGACAGATCGAGCGCGAGGAAGACAGATCGAGCGCGAGGAAGACAGATCGAGCGCGAGGTAAACAGATCGAGCGCGAGGAAGACAGATCGAGCGCGAGGAAGACAGATCGAGCGCGGGAAAGACAGATCGAGCGCGGGAAAGATAGATCGAACGCGAGAAAGACAGATCGAGAGAAAGAGAAAGAGAAAGACAGATCGAACGAGAGTCAGACAGATCGAGAGTGACAGCCAGACAGAGAGAGAGAGAGAGAGAAAGGCAGATCGTGCGAGAAAGAAAGACAGATCGAGCGAGAGAGAAACGCAGATCGAGCGAGAGAGAAAGGCAGATCGAGCGAGCCAGAAAGACAGATCGAGCGAGAGAGAAAGACAGATCGAGCGAGAGAGAAAGACAGATCGAGCGAGAAAGGCAGATCGAGCGAGAGAGAAAAGCAGATCAAGCGAGAGAGAAATACAGGTCGAGCGAGAGAGAAAGACAGATCGAACGGCAGCGAGAGAGACAGATCGAACGAGAGCGAGAGAGACAGATCGAGCGAGAGAGAAAGACAGATCGAGCGAGAGCGGGAGAGACAGATCGAACGAGCGCGAGAGAGACAGATCGAACGAGAGCGAGAGAGACAGATCGAACGAGAGCGAGAGAGACAGATCGAACGAGAGCGAGAGAGACAGATCGAGCGAGAGAGAAAGACAGATCAAACGAGAGCGAGACAGACAGATCGAACGAGAGCGAGACAGACAGATCGAACGAGAGCGAGACAGACAGATCGAACGAGAGCGAGACAGACAGATCGAACGAGAGCGAGACAGACAGATCGAACGAGAGCGAGACAGACAGATCGAACGAGAGCGAGAGAGACAGATCGAATGAGAGCGAGAGAGACAGATCGAGCGGGAGCGACAAACAGATCGAGCGAAAGTGAAAGACAGATCGAGCGAGCGAGACAGACAGGTCGAGCGAGCGAGACAGACAGGTCGAGCGAGAGAGAAGGACAGATCGAGCGAGAGAGAAGGACAGATCGAAAGAGAGCGAGAGAGACAGATCGAGCGAGAGAGAAAGACAGATCGAGCGAGAGAGAAAGACAGATCGAGCGCGAGGAAGACAGATCGAGCGCGAGGAAGACAGATCGAGCGCGAGGAAGACAGATCGAGCGCGAGGAAGACAGATCGAGCGCGAGGAAGACAGATCGAGCGCGAGGAAGACAGATCGAGCGCGAGGAAGACAGATCGAGCGCGAGGAAGACAGATCGAGCGCGAGGAAGACAGATCGAGCGCGAGGAAGACAGATCGAGCGCGATGAAGACAGATCGAGCGCGATGAAGACAGATCGAGCGCGAGGAAGACAGATCGAGCGCGAGGAAGACAGATCGAGCGCGAGGAAGACAGATCGAGCGCGAGGAAGACAGATCGAGCGCGAGGAAGACAGATCGAGCGCGAGGAAGACAGATCGAGCGAAAGTGAAAGACAGATCGAGCGAGAGAGAAAGACAGATCGAGCGAGAGAGAAAGACAGATCGAGCGAGAGAGAAAGACAGATCGAGCGAGAGAGAAAGACAGATCGAGCGAGAGAGAAAGACAGATCGAGCGAGAGAGAAAGACAGATCGAGCGAGAAAGGCAGATCGAGCGAGAGAGAAAAGCAGATCGAGCGAGAGAGAAATACAGATCGAGCGAGAGAGAAAGACAGATCGAACGGCAGCGAGAGAGACAGATCGAACGAGAGCGAGAGAGACAGATCGAGCGAGAGAGAAAGACAGATCGAGCGAGCGCGAGAGAGACAGATCGAGCGAGCGCGAGAGAGACAGATCGAGCGAGCGCGAGAGAGACAGATCGAGCGAGCGCGAGAGAGACAGATCGAGCGAGCGCGAGGAAGACAGGTCGAGCGAGAGAGAAAGACAGATCGAGCGAGAGAGAAAGACAGATCGAGTGCGAGAGAAAGACAGATCGAGCGAGAGAGAAAGACAGATCGAGCGAGAGAGAAAGACAGATCGAGCGAGAGAGAAAGACAGATCGAGCGAGAGAGAAAGACAGATAGAGCGAGAGAGAAAGACAGATCGAGCGAGAGAAAAAGACAGATCGAGCGAGAAAGACAGATCGAGCAAGAGAGAAAGACAGATCGAGCGAGAGAGAGACAGATCGAAGGAGAGAAAGACAGATCAAGCGAGAGAAAGGCAGATCGTACGAGAAAGAAACACAGATCGAGCGAGATAGAAACGCAGATCGAGCGAGAGAGAAAGGCAGATCGTGCGAGCGAGAAAGACAGATCGAGCGAGAGAGAAAGACAGATCGAGCGAGAGAGAAAGACAGATCGAGCGAGAGAGAAAGACAGATCGAGCGAGAGAGAAAGACAGATCGAGCGATAGAGAAAGACAGATCGAGCGAGAAAGCCAGAGGGAGAGAGAGAGAAAGGCAGCTCGAGCGAGGGAGAAAGACAGATCGAGCGAGAAAGGCAGCTCGAGCGAGGGAGAAAGACAGATCGAGCGAGAGAGAAAGACAGATGGCGCGAAAAAGACAGATGGCGCGAAAAAGACAGATGGAGCGAAAAAGACAGATCGAGCGAAGAAGACAGATCGAGCGAGAGAGAAAGACAGATCGAGCGAGAGAGAAAGACAGATCGAGCGAGAGAGAAAGACAGATCGAGCGAGAGAGAAAGACAGATCGAGCGAGAGAGAAAGACAGATCGAGCGAGAGAGACAGATCGAACGAGAGCGAGAGAGACAGATCGAACGAGAGCGAGAGAGACAGATCGAACGAGAGCGAAAAACAGATCGAGCGAAAGTGAAAGACAGATCGAGCGAGCGAGACAGACAGGTCGAGCGAGAGAGACAGATCGAGCGAGAGAGAAAGACAGATCGAGCGAGAGTGAAAGACAGATCGAGCGAGAGGGAAAGACAGATCGAGCGAGAGAGAAGGATAGATCGAGCGAGAAAGGCAGATCGAGCGAGAGAAAGACAGATCGAGCGAGAGGGAAAGACAGATCGAGAGGGAAAGACAGATCGAGCGAGCGAGACAGACAGGTCGAGCGAGAGAGACAGACAGGTCGAGCGAGAGAGACAGATCGAGCGAGAGAGAAAGACAGATCGAGCGAGAGAGAAAGACAGATCGAGCGAGAGAGAAAGACAGATCGAGCGAGAGAGAAAGACAGATCGAGCGAGAGAGAAAGACAGATCGAGCGAGAGAGAAAGACAGATCGAGCGAGAGGGAAAGACAGATCGAGCGAGAGGGAAAGACAGATCGAGCGAGAGAGAAAGACAGATCGAGCGAGAGAGAAAGACAGATCGAGCGAGAGAGAAGGATAGATCGAACGAGAAAGGCAGATCGAGCGAGAGAGAAAGACAGATCGAGCGAGAGAGAAAGACAGATCGAGCGAGAGGGAAAGACAGATCGAGCGAGAAAGACAGATCGAGCGAGAGAGAAAGAGAGATCGAGCGAGAGAGAAAGACAGATCGAGCGAGAAAGACAGATCGAGCGAGCGAGAGAGACGGATCGAGCGAGAGAGAAAGACAGATCGAGCGAGAGAGAAAGACAGATCGAGCGAGAGAGAAAGACAGATCGAGCGAGAAAGGCAGATCGAGCGAGAGAGAAAGACAGATCGAGCGAGAAAGGCAGATCGAGCGAGAGAGAAACACAGACAGATCGAGCGAGAGAGACAGACAGACAGATCGAGGGAGAAAGCCAGAGGGAGAGAGAGAGAAAGGCAGGTCGAGCGAGGGAGAAAGACAGATCGAGCGAGAGAGAAAGACAGATCGAGCGAGAGAGAAAGACAGATCGAGCGAGAGACAAAGACAGATCGAACGAGAGCGAGAGAGACAGATCGAGTGGGAGCGAAAAACAGATCGAGCGAAAGTGAAAAACAGATCGAGCGAGCGAGACAGACAGATCGAGCGAGAGAGACAGACAGGTCGAGCGAGAGAGACAGACAGGTCGAGCGAGAGAGACAGACAGGTCGAGCGAGAGAGACAGATCGAGCGAGAGAGAAAGACAGATCGAGCGAGAGAGAAAGACAGATCGAGCGAGAGAGAAAGACAGATCGAGCGAGAGAGAAAGACAGATCGAGCGAGACAGAAAGACAGATCGAGCGAGAGGGAAAGACAGATCGAGCGAGAGGGAAAGACAGATCGAGCGAGAGAGAAGGACAGTTCGAGCGAGAGAGAAAGACAGATCGAGCGAGAGAGAAAGACAGATCGAGCGAGAGGGAAAGACAGATCGAGCGAGAGAGAAGGATAGATCGAGCGAGAAAGGCAGATCGAGCGAGAGAGAAAGACAGATCGAGCGAGAGGGAAAGACAGATTGAGCGAGAGAGAAAGATAGATCGAGCGAGAGAGAAGGATAGATCGAGCGAGAAAGGCAGATCGAGCGAGAGAGAAAGACAGATTGAGCGAGAGAGAAGGATAGATCGATCGAGAAAGGCAGATCGAGCGAGAGAGAAATACAGATCGAGCGCGAGGAAGAGAGATAGAGCGCGAGGAAGACAGATCGACCGCGTGGAAGACAGGTCGAGCGCGAGGAAGACAGTTCGAGCGCGAGGAAGACAGATCGAGCGCGAGGAAGACAGATCGAGCGCGATGAAGACAGATCGAGCGCGATGAAGACAGATCGAGCGCGATGAAGACAGATCGAGCGCGTGGAAGACAGATCGAGCGCGAGGAAGACAGATCGAGCGAGAGAGAAAGACAGATCGAGCGAGAGAGAAAGACAGATCGAGCGAGAAAGACAGATCGAGCGAGAGAGAAAGACAGATCGAGCAAGAGAGAAAGACAGATCGAGCGAGAGAGAAAGACAGATCGAGCGAGAGAGAAAGACAGATCGAGCGAGAGAAAAAGACAGATCGAGCGAGAGAAAAGGACAGATCGAGCGAGAAAGACAGATCGAGCAAGAGAGAAAGACAGATCGAGCGAGAGAGAGAGAGACAGATCGAAGGAGAGAAAGACAGATCAAGCCAGAGAAAGACAGATCGAACGAGAGAGAAAGACAGATCGAGTGAGATAGAAAGACAGATCGAACGAGAGCGAGAGAAGCAGATCGAACGATGCGAGAGAGACAGATCGAACGAGAGCGAGACAGACAGATCGAACGAGAGCGAGACAGACAGATCGAACGAGAGCGAGACAGACAGATCGAACGAGAGCGAGACAGACAGATCGAACGAGAGCGAGACAGACAGATCGAACGAGAGCGAGACAGACAGATCGAACGAGAGCGAGACAGACAGATCGAACGAGAGCGAGACAGACAGATCGAACGAGAGCGAGACAGACAGATCGAACGAGAGCGAGACAGACAGATCGAACGAGAGCGAGACAGACAGATCGAACGAGAGCGAGACAGACAGATCGAACGAGAGCGAGACAGACAGATCGAACGAGAGCGAGAGAGACAGATCGAGCGGGAGCGACAAACAGATCGAGCGAAAGTGAAAGACAGATCGAGCGAGCGAGACAGACAGGTCGAGCGAGAGAGAAGGACAGATCGAGCGAGAGAGAAGGACAGATCGAGCGGCAGCGAGAGAGACAGATCGAAAGAGAGCGAGAGAGACAGATCGAGCGAGAGACAAAGACAGACCGAGCGAGAGAGAAAGACAGATCGAGCGCGAGGAAGACAGTTCGAGCGCGAGGAAGACAGATCGAGCGCGAGGAAGACAGATCGAGCGCGAGGAAGACAGATCGAGCGCGAGGAAGACAGATCGAGCGCGAGGAAGACAGATCGAGCGCGAGGAAGACAGATCGAGCGCGTGGGAGACAGGTCGAGCGCGTGGAAGACAGGTCGAGAGTGAGGAAGACAGTTCGAGCGCGAGGAAGACAGATCGAGCGCGAGGAAGACAGATCGAGCGCGAGGAAGACAGATCGAGCGCGAGGAAGACAGATCGAGCGCGAGGAAGACAGATCGAGCGCGTGGAAGACAGATCGAGCGCGAGGAAGACAGATCGAGCGAGAGAGAAAGACAGATCGAGCGAGAGAGAAAGACAGATCGAGCGAGAGAGAAAGACAGATCGAGCGAGAGAGAAAGACAGATCGAGCGAGAGAGAAAGACAGATCGAGCGAGAGAGAAAGACAGATCGAGCGAGAGAAAAAGACAGATCGAGCGACAAAGACAGATCGAGCAAGAGAGAAAGACAGATCGAGCGAGAGAGAGAGAGACAGATCGAAGGAGAGAAAGACAGATCAAGCGAGAGAAAGACAGATCGAACGAGAGAGAAAGACAGATCGAGCGAGATAGAAAGACAGATCGAACGAGAGCGAGAGAGACAGATCGAACGAGAGCGAGAGAGACAGATCGAACGAGAGCGAGACAGACAGATCGAACGAGAGCGAGACAGACAGATCGAACGAGAGCGAGACAGACAGATCGAACGAGAGCGAGACAGACAGATCGAACGAGAGCGAGACAGACAGATCGAACGAGAGCGAGACAGACAGATCGAACGAGAGCGAGACAGACAGATCGAACGAGAGCGAGACAGACAGATCGAACGAGAGCGAGACAGACAGATCGAACGAGAGCGAGAGAGACAGATCGAACGACAGCGAGAGAGACAGATCGAGCGGGAGCTACAAACAGAGCGAGCGAAAGTGAAAGACAGATCGAGCGAGCGAGACAGACAGGTCGAGCGAGAGAGAAAGACAGATCGAGCGAGAGCGAGAGAGACAGATCGAGTGAGCGCGAGGAAGACAGATCGAGCGCGAGGAAGACAGATCGAGCGCGAAGAAGACAGATCGAGCGCGAGGAAGACAGATCGAGCGCGAGGAAGACAGATCGAGCGCGAGGAAGACAGATCGAGCGCGAGGAAGACAGATCGAGCGCGTGGAAGACAGATCGAGCGAGAGAGAAAGACAGATCGAGCGAGAAAGACAGATCGAGCGAGAGAGAAAGACAGATCGAGCGAGAAAGACAGATCGAGCGAGAGAGAAAGACAGATCGAGCGAGAAAGACAGATCGAGCGAGAGAGAAAGACAGATCGAGCGAGAGAGAAAGACAGATCGAGCGAGAGAGAAAGACAGATCGAGCGAGAGAGAAAGACAGATCGAGCGAGAGAAAAAGACAGATCGAGCGACAAAGACAGATCGAGCAAGAGAGAAAGACAGATCGAGCGAGAGAGAGAGAGACAGATCGAAGGAGAGAAAGACAGATCAAGCGAGAGAAAGACAGATCGAACGAGAGAGAAAGACAGATCGAGCGAGATAGAAAGACAGATCGAACGAGAGCGAGAGAGACAGATCGAACGAGAGCGAGAGAGACAGATCGAACGAGAGCGAGAGAGACAGATCGAACGAGAGCGAGAGAGACAGATCGAACGAGAGCGAGAGAGACAGATCGAACGAGAGCGAGACAGACAGATCGAACGAGAGCGAGACAGACAGATCGAACGAGAGCGAGACAGACAGATCGAACGAGAGCGAGACAGACAGATCGAACGAGAGCGAGACAGACAGATCGAACGAGAGCGAGACAGACAGATCGAACGAGAGCGAGACAGACAGATCGAACGAGAGCGTGAGAGACAGATCGAACGACAGCGAGAGAGACAGATCGAGCGGGAGCGACAAACAGATCGAGCGAAAGTGAAAGACAGATCGAGCGAGCGAGACAGACAGGTCGAGCGAGCGAGACGGACAGGTCGAGCGAGAGAGAAGGACAGATCGAGCGAGAGAGAAGGACAGATCGAGCGGCAGCGAGAGAGACAGATCGAAAGAGAGCGAGAGAGACAGATCGAGCGAGAGAGAAAGACAGATCGAGCGAGAGAGAAAGACAGATCGAGCGCGAGGAAGACAGATCGAGCGCGAGGAAGACAGATCGAGCGCGAGGAAGACAGATCGAGCGCGAGGAAGACAGATCGAGCGCGAGGAAGACAGATCGAGCGCGAGGAAGACAGATCGAGCGCGAGGAAGACAGATCGAGCGCAAGGAAGACAGATCGAGCGCGTGGAAGACAGATCGAGCGCGAGGAAGACAGATCGAGCGCGAGGAAGACAGATCGAGCGCGAGGAAGACAGATCGAGCGCGAGGAAGACAGATCGAGCGCGAGGAAGACAGATCGAGCGCGAGGAAGACAGATCGAGCGCGAGGAAGACAGATCGAGCGCGAGGAAGACAGATCGAGCGCGAGGAAGACAGATCGAGCGCGAGGAAGACAGATCGAGCGCGAGGAAGACAGATCGAGCGCGAGGAAGACAGATCGAGCGCGAGGAAGACAGATCGAGCGCGAGGAAGACAGATCGAGCGCGAGGAAGACAGATCGAGCGCGAGGAAGACAGATCGAGCGCGAGGAAGACAGATCGAGCGCGAGGAAGACAGATCGAGCGCGAGGACACAGATCGAGCGCGAGGAAGACAGATCGAGCGCGAGGAAGACAGATCGAGCGCGAGGAAGACAGATCGAGAGAAAGAGAAAGAGAAAGACAGATCGAACGAGAGTCAGACAGATCGAGAGTGACAGCCAGACAGAGAGAGAGAGAGAAAGGCAGATCGTGCGAGAAAGAAAGACAGATCGAGCGAGAGAGAAAGGCAGATCGAGCGAGAGAGAAAGGCAGTTCGAGCGAGCGAGAAAGACAGATCGAGCGAGAGAGAAAGACAGATCGAGCGAGAGAGAAAGACAGATCGAGCGAGAGAGAAAGACAGATCGAGCGAGAGAGAAAGACAGATCGAGCGAGAGAGAAAGACAGATCGAGCGAGAGAGAAAGACAGATCGAGCGAGAAAGACAGATCGAGCGAGCGAGAAAGACAGATCGAGCGAGAGAGAAAGACAGATCGAGCGAGAAAGACAGATCGAGCGAGAAAGACAGATCAAGCAAGAGAGAAAGACAGATCGAGCGAGAAAGACAGATCGAGCAAGAGAGAAAGACAGATCAAGCGAGAGAGAAAGACAGATCGAGCGAGCGAGACAGACAGATCGAGCGAGACAGACAGATCGAGCGAGAGAGAAAGACAGATCGAGCGAGAAAGGCAGATCGAGCGAGAAAGACAGACAGATCGAGCGAGAGCGAGACAGACAGATCGAGCGAGAGAGAAAGACAGATCGAACGAGAAAGGCAGATCGAGCGAGAGAGAGAAAGACAGACAGATCGAGCGAGAGAGACAGACAGACAGACAGATCGAGGGAGAAAGCCAGAGGGAGAGAGAGAGAAAGGCAGGTCGATCGAGGGAGAAAGACAGATCGAGCGAGAGAGAAAGACAGATGGCGCGAAAAAGACAGATGGAGCGAAAAAGACAGATGGAGCGAAAAAGACAGATCGAGCGAGAGAGAAAGACAGATCGAGCGAGAGAGAAAGACAGATCGAGCGAGAGAGAAAGACAGATCGAGCGAGAGAGAAAGACAGATCGAGCGAGAGAGAAAGACAGATCGAGCGAGAGAGACAGATCGAACGAGAGCGAGAGAGACAGATCGAACGAGAGCGAGAGAGACAGATCGAGCGGGAGCGAAAAACAGATAAAGCGAAAGTGAAAGACAGATTGAGCGAGCGAGACAGACAGGTCGAGCGAGAGAGACAGACAGGTCGAGCGAGAGAGACAGATCGAGCGAGAGAGAAAGACAGATCGAGCGAAAGTGAAAGACACATCGAGCGAGCGAGACAGACAGGTCGAGCGAGAGAAACAGACAGGTCGAGCGAGAGAGACAGACAGGTCGAGCGAGAGAGACAGACAGGTCGAGCGAGAGAGAAAGACAGATCGAGCGAGAGAGAAAGACAGATCGAGCGAGAGAGAAAGACAGATCGAGCGAGAGAGAAAGACAGATCGAACGGCAGCGAGAGAGACAGATCGAACGAGAGCGAGAGAGACAGATCGAGCGAGAGAGAAAGACAGATCGAGCGAGAGCGAGAGAGACAGATCGAGCGAGCGCGAGGAAGACAGGTCGAGCGCGAGGAAGACAGGTCGAGCGCGAGGAAGACAGGTCGAGCGCGAGGAAGACAGTTCGAGCGCGAGGAAGACAGTTCGAGCGCGAGGAAGACAGTTCGAGCGCGAGGAAGACAGTTCGAGCGCGAGGAAGACAGATCAGGCGCGAGGAAGACAGATCGAGCGCGAGGAAGACAGATCGAGCGCGAGAAAGACAGATCGAGCGCGAGGAAGACAGATCGAGCGCGAGGAAGACAGATCGAGCGCGTGGAAGACAGGTCGAGCGCGAGGAAGACAGATCGAGCGCGAGGAAGACAGATCGAGCGCGAGGAAGACAGATCGAGCGCGAGGAAGACAGATCGAGCGCGTGGAAGACAGATCGAGCGCGAGGAAGACAGATCGAGCGAGAGAGAAAGACAGATCGAGCGAGAGAGAAAGACAGATCGAGCGAGAGAGAAAGACAGATCGAGCGAGAAAGACAGATCGAGCGAGAGAGAAAGACAGATCGAGCGAGAGAGAAAGACAGATCGAGCGAGAGAGAAAGACAGATCGAGCGAGAGAAAAAGACAGATCGAGCGAGAAAGACAGATCGAGCAAGAGAGAAAGACAGATCGAGCGAGAGAGAGAGAGACAGATCGAAGGAGAGAAAGACAGATCAAGCGAGAGAAAGACAGATCGAACGAGAGAGAAAGACAGATCGAGCGAGATAGAAAGACAGATCGAACGAGAGCGAGAGAGACAGATCGAACGAGAGCGAGAGAGACAGATCGAACGAGAGCGAGACAGATCGAACGAGAGCGAGACAGATCGAACGAGAGCGAGACAGATCGAACGAGAGCGAGACAGACAGATCGAACGAGAGCAAGACAGACAGATCGAACGAGAGCGAGACAGACAGATCGAACGAGAGCGAGACAGACAGATCGAACGCGAGAGTGACAGCCAGACAGAGAGAGAGAGAGAAAGGCAGATCGTGCGAGAAAGAAAGACAGATCGAGCGAGAGAGAAAGGCAGATCGAGCGAGAGAGAAAGGCAGATCGAGCGAGCGAGAAAGACAGATCGAGCGAGAGAGAAAGACAGATCGAGCGAGAAAGACAGATCGAGCGAGCGAGAAAGACAGATCGAGCGAGAGAGAAAGACAGATCGAGCGAGAAAGACAGATCGAGCGAGAAAGACAGATCAAGCAAGAGAGAAAGACAGATCGAGCGAGAAAGACAGATCGAGCAAGAGAGAAAGACAGATCAAGCGAGAGAGAAAGACAGATCGAGCGAGCGAGACAGACAGATCGAGCGAGACAGACAGATCGAGCGAGAGAGAAAGACAGATCGAGCGAGAAAGGCAGATCGAGCGAGAAAGACAGACAGATCGAGCGAGAGCGAGACAGACAGATCGAGCGAGAGAGAAAGACAGATCGAACGAGAAAGGCAGATCGAGCGAGAGAGAGAAAGACAGACAGATCGAGCGAGAGAGACAGACAGACAGACAGATCGAGGGAGAAAGCCAGAGGGAGAGAGAGAGAAAGGCAGGTCGATCGAGGGAGAAAGACAGATCGAGCGAGAGAGAAAGACAGATGGCGCGAAAAAGACAGATGGAGCGAAAAAGACAGATGGAGCGAAAAAGACAGATCGAGCGAGAGAGAAAGACAGATCGAGCGAGAGAGAAAGACAGATCGAGCGAGAGAGAAAGACAGATCGAGCGAGAGAGAAAGACAGATCGAGCGAGAGAGAAAGACAGATCGAGCGAGAGAGACAGATCGAACGAGAGCGAGAGAGACAGATCGAACGAGAGCGAGAGAGACAGATCGAGCGGGAGCGAAAAACAGATAAAGCGAAAGTGAAAGACAGATTGAGCGAGCGAGACAGACAGGTCGAGCGAGAGAGACAGACAGGTCGAGCGAGAGAGACAGATCGAGCGAGAGAGAAAGACAGATCGAGCGAAAGTGAAAGACACATCGAGCGAGCGAGACAGACAGGTCGAGCGAGAGAAACAGACAGGTCGAGCGAGAGAGACAGACAGGTCGAGCGAGAGAGACAGACAGGTCGAGCGAGAGAGAAAGACAGATCGAGCGAGAGAGAAAGACAGATCGAGCGAGAGAGAAAGACAGATCGAGCGAGAGAGAAAGACAGATCGAACGGCAGCGAGAGAGACAGATCGAACGAGAGCGAGAGAGACAGATCGAGCGAGAGAGAAAGACAGATCGAGCGAGAGCGAGAGAGACAGATCGAGCGAGCGCGAGGAAGACAGGTCGAGCGCGAGGAAGACAGGTCGAGCGCGAGGAAGACAGGTCGAGCGCGAGGAAGACAGTTCGAGCGCGAGGAAGACAGTTCGAGCGCGAGGAAGACAGTTCGAGCGCGAGGAAGACAGTTCGAGCGCGAGGAAGACAGATCAGGCGCGAGGAAGACAGATCGAGCGCGAGGAAGACAGATCGAGCGCGAGAAAGACAGATCGAGCGCGAGGAAGACAGATCGAGCGCGAGGAAGACAGATCGAGCGCGTGGAAGACAGGTCGAGCGCGAGGAAGACAGATCGAGCGCGAGGAAGACAGATCGAGCGCGAGGAAGACAGATCGAGCGCGAGGAAGACAGATCGAGCGCGTGGAAGACAGATCGAGCGCGAGGAAGACAGATCGAGCGAGAGAGAAAGACAGATCGAGCGAGAGAGAAAGACAGATCGAGCGAGAGAGAAAGACAGATCGAGCGAGAAAGACAGATCGAGCGAGAGAGAAAGACAGATCGAGCGAGAGAGAAAGACAGATCGAGCGAGAGAGAAAGACAGATCGAGCGAGAGAAAAAGACAGATCGAGCGAGAAAGACAGATCGAGCAAGAGAGAAAGACAGATCGAGCGAGAGAGAGAGAGACAGATCGAAGGAGAGAAAGACAGATCAAGCGAGAGAAAGACAGATCGAACGAGAGAGAAAGACAGATCGAGCGAGATAGAAAGACAGATCGAACGAGAGCGAGAGAGACAGATCGAACGAGAGCGAGAGAGACAGATCGAACGAGAGCGAGACAGATCGAACGAGAGCGAGACAGATCGAACGAGAGCGAGACAGATCGAACGAGAGCGAGACAGACAGATCGAACGAGAGCAAGACAGACAGATCGAACGAGAGCGAGACAGACAGATCGAACGAGAGCGAGACAGACAGATCGAACGCGAGAGTGACAGCCAGACAGAGAGAGAGAGAGAAAGGCAGATCGTGCGAGAAAGAAAGACAGATCGAGCGAGAGAGAAAGGCAGATCGAGCGAGAGAGAAAGGCAGATCGAGCGAGCGAGAAAGACAGATCGAGCGAGAGAGAAAGACAGATCGAGCGAGAGAGAAAGACAGATCGAGCGAGAGAGAAAGACAGATCGAGCGAGAGAGAAAGACAGATCAAGCGAGAAAGACAGATCGAGCAAGAGAGAAAGACAGATCGAGCGAGAGAGAAGGACAGATCGAGCGAGAGAGAAGGACAGATCGAGCGGCAGCGAGAGAGACAGATCGAAAGAGAGCGAGAGAGACAGATCGAGCGAGAGAGAGAGACAGATCGAGCGAGAGAGAAAGACAGATCGAGCGAGAGAGAAAGACAGATCGAGCGCGAGGAAGACAGATCGAGCGCGAGGAAGACAGATCGAGCGCGAGGAAGACAGATCGAGCGCGAGGAAGACAGATCGAGCGCGAGGAAGACAGATCGAGCGCGAGGAAGACAGATCGAGCGCGAGGAAGACAGATCGAGCGCGAGGAAGACAGATCGAGCGCGAGGAAGACAGATCGAGCGCGAGGAAGACTGATCGAGCGCGAGGAAGACAGATCGAGCGCGAGGAAGACAGATCGAGCGCGAGGAAGACAGATCGAGCGCGAGGAAGACAGATCGAGCGCGAGGAAGACAGATCGAGAGAAAGAGAAAGAGAAAGACAGATCGAATGAGAGTCAGACAGATCGAGAGTGACAGCCAGACAGAGAGAGAGAGAGAAAGGCAGATCGTGCGAGAAAGAAAGACAGATCGAGCGAGAGAGAAAGGCAGATCGAGCGAGAGAGAAAGGCAGATCGAGCGAGAGAGAAAGGCAGATCGAGCGAGAGAGAAAGACAGATCGAGCGAGATAGAAAGACAGATCGAGCGAGAGAGAAAGACAGATCGAGCGAGAAAGACAGATCGAGCGAGCGAGAAAGACAGATCGAGCGAGAGAGAAAGACAGATCGAGCGAGAGAGAAAGACAGATCGAGCAAGAGAGAAAGACAGATCGAGCGAGAGAGAAAGACAGATCGAGCGAGAGAAAAAGACAGATCGAGCGAGAGAAAAAGACAGATCGAGCGAGAAAGACAGATCGAGCAAGAGAGAAAGACAGATCGAGCGAGAGAGAGAGAGACAGATCGAAGGAGAGAAAGACAGATCAAGCGAGAGAAAGACAGATCGAACGAGAGAGAAAGACAGATCGAGTGAGATAGAAAGACAGATCGAACGAGAGCGAGAGAGACAGATCGAACGATGCGAGAGAGACAGATCGAACGAGAGCGAGACAGACAGATCGAACGAGAGCGAGACAGACAGATCAAACGAGAGCGAGACAGACAGATCGAACGAGAGCGAGACAGACAGATCGAACGAGAGCGAGACAGACAGATCGAACGAGAGCGAGACAGACAGATCGAACGAGAGCGAGACAGACAGATCGAACGAGAGCGAGACAGACAGATCGAACGAGAGCGAGACAGACAGATCGAACGAGAGCGAGACAGACAGATCGAACGAGAGCGAGACAGACAGATCGAACGAGAGCGAGAGAGACAGATCGAACGAGAGCGAGAGAGACAGATCGAGCGGGAGCGACAAACAGATCGAGCGATAGTGAAAGACAGATCGAGCGAGCGAGATAGACAGGTCGAGCGAGCGAGACAGACAGGTCGAGCGAGAGAGAAGGACAGATCGAGCGAGAGAGAAGGACAGATCGAGCGGCAGCGAGAGAGACAGATCGAAAGAGAGCGAGAGAGACAGATCGAGCGAGAGACAAAGACAGACCGAGCGAGAGAGAAAGACAGATCGAGCGCGAGGAAGACAGTTCGAGCGCGAGGAAGACAGATCGAGCGCGAGGAAGACAGATCGAGCGCGAGGAAGACAGATCGAGCGCGAGGAAGACAGATCGAGCGCGAGGAAGACAGATCGAGCGCGAGGAAGACAGATCGAGCGCGTGGGAGACAGGTCGAGCGCGTGGAAGACAGGTCGAGAGTGAGGAAGACAGTTCGAGCGCGAGGAAGACAGATCGAGCGCGAGGAAGACAGATCGAGCGCGAGGAAGACAGATCGAGCGCGAGGAAGACAGATCGAGCGCGTGGAAGACAGATCGAGCGCGAGGAAGACAGATCGAGCGAGAGAGAAAGACAGATCGAGCGAGAGAGAAAGACAGATCGAGCGAGAGAGAAAGACAGATCGAGCGAGAGAGAAAGACAGATCGAGCGAGAGAGAAAGACAGATCGAGCGAGAGAGAAAGACAGATCGAGCGAGAGAAAAAGACAGATCGAGCGACAAAGACAGATCGAGCAAGAGAGAAAGACAGATCGAGCGAGAGAGAGAGAGACAGATCGAAGGAGAGAAAGACAGATCAAGCGAGAGAAAGACAGATCGAACGAGAGAGAAAGACAGATCGAGCGAGATAGAAAGACAGATCGAACGAGAGCGAGAGAGACAGATCGAACGAGAGCGAGAGAGACAGATCGAACGAGAGCGAGAGAGACAGATCGAACGAGAGCGAGACAGACAGATCGAACGAGAGCGAGACAGACAGATCGAACGAGAGCGAGACAGACAGATCGAACGAGAGCGAGACAGACAGATCGAACGAGAGCGAGACAGACAGATCGAACGAGAGCGAGACAGACAGATCGAACGAGAGCGAGACAGACAGATCGAACGAGAGCGAGACAGACAGATCGAACGAGAGCGAGACAGACAGATCGAACGAGAGCGAGAGAGACAGATCGAACGACAGCGAGAGAGACAGATCGAGCGGGAGCGACAAACAGATCGAGCGAAAGTGAAAGACAGATCGAGCGAGCGAGACAGACAGGTCGAGCGCGAGGAAGACAGATCGAGCGCGAGGAAGACAGATCGAGCGCGAGGAAGACAGATCGAGCGCGAGGAAGACAGATCGAGCGCGAAGAAGACAGATCGAGCGCGAGGAAGACAGATCGAGCGCGAGGAAGACAGATCGAGCGCGAGGAAGACAGATCGAGCGCGTGGAAGACAGATCGAGCGCGAGGAAGACAGATCGAGCGAGAGAGAAAGACAGATCGAGCGAGAAAGACAGATCGAGCGAGAGAGAAAGACAGATCGAGCGAGAAAGACAGATCGAGCGAGAGAGAAAGACAGATCGAGCGAGAGAGAAAGACAGATCGAGCGAGAGAGAAATACAGATCGAGCGAGAGAGAAAGACAGATCGAGCGAGAGAAAAAGACAGATCGAGCGACAAAGACAGATCGAGCAAGAGAGAAAGACAGATCGAGCGAGAGAGAGAGAGACAGATCGAAGGAGAGAAAGACAGATCAAGCGAGAGAAAGACAGATCGAACGAGAGAGAAAGACAGATCGAGCGAGATAGAAAGACAGATCGAACGAGAGCGAGAGAGACAGATCGAACGAGAGCGAGAGAGACAGATCGAACGAGAGCGAGAGAGACAGATCGAACGAGAGCGAGACAGACAGATCGAACGAGAGCGAGACAGACAGATCGAACGAGAGCGAGACAGACAGATCGAACGAGAGCGAGACAGACAGATCGAACGAGAGCGAGACACCCAGATCGAACGAGAGCGAGACAGACAGATCGAACGAGAGCGAGACAGACAGATCGAACGAGAGCGAGACAGACAGATCGAATGAGAGCGAGAGAGACAGATCGAACGACAGCGAGAGAGACAGATCGAGCGGGAGCGACAAACAGATCGAGCGAAAGTGAAAGACAGATCGAGCGAGCGAGACAGACAGGTCGAGCGAGCGAGACGGACAGGTCGAGCGAGAGAGAAGGACAGATCGAGCGAGAGAGAAGGACAGATCGAGCGGCAGCGAGAGAGACAGATCGAAAGAGAGCGAGAGAGACAGATCGAGCGAGAGAGAAAGACAGATCGAGCGAGAGAGAAAGACAGATCGAGCGCGAGGAAGACAGATCGAGCGCGAGGAAGACAGATCGAGCGCGAGGAAGACGGATCGAGCGCGAGGAAGACGGATCGAGCGCGAGGAAGACAGATCGAGCGCGAGGAAGACAGATCGAGCGCGAGGAAGACAGATCGAGCGCGAGGAAGACAGATCGAGCGCGTGGAAGACAGATCGAGCGCGAGGAAGACAGATCGAGCGCGAGGAAGACAGATCGAGCGCGAGGAAGACAGATCGAGCGCGAGGAAGACAGATCGAGCGCGAGGAAGACAGATCGAGCGCGAGGAAGACAGATCGAGCGCGAGGAAGACAGATCGAGCGCGAGGAAGACAGATCGAGCGCGAGGAAGACAGATCGAGCGCGAGGAAGACAGATCGAGCGCGAGGAAGACAGATCGAGCGCGAGGAAGACAGATCGAGCGCGAGGACACAGATCGAGCGCGAGGAAGACAGATCGAGCGCGAAGAAGACAGATCGAGCGCGAGGAAGACAGATCGAGAGAAAGAGAAAGAGAAAGACAGATCGAACGAGAGTCAGACAGATCGAGAGTGACAGCCAGACAGAGAGAGAGAGAGAAAGGCAGATCGTGCGAGAAAGAAAGACAGATCGAGCGAGAGAGAAAGGCAGATCGAGCGAGAGAGAAAGGCAGATCGAGCGAGCGAGAAAGACAGATCGAGCGAGAGAGAAAGACAGATCGAGCGAGAGAGAAAGACAGATCGAGCGAGAGAGAAAGACAGATCGAGCGAGAGAGAAAGACAGATCGAGCGAGAGAGAAAGACAGATCGAGCGAGAGAGAAAGACAGATCGAGCGAGAAAGACAGATCGAGCGAGCGAGAAAGACAGATCGAGCGAGAGAGAAAGACAGATCGAGCGAGAAAGACAGATCGAGCGAGAAAGACAGATCAAGCAAGAGAGAAAGACAGATCGAGCGAGAAAGACAGATCGAGCAAGAGAGAAAGACAGATCAAGCGAGAGAGAAAGACAGATCGAGCGAGCGAGACAGACAGATCGAGCGAGACAGACAGATCGAGCGAGAGAGAAAGACAGATCGAGCGAGAAAGGCAGATCGAGCGAGAGAGAGAAAGACAGACAGATCGAGCGAGAGAGACAGACAGACAGACAGATCGAGGGAGAAAGCCAGAGGGAGAGAGAGAGAAAGGCAGGTCGAGCAAGAGAGAAAGACAGATCGAGCGAGAGAGAGAGAGACAGATCGAAGGAGAGAAAGACAGATCAAGCGAGAGAAAGACAGATCGAACGAGAGAGAAAGACAGATCGAGTGAGATAGAAAGACAGATCGAACGAGAGCGAGAGAGACAGATCGAACGATGCGAGAGAGACAGATCGAACGAGAGCGAGACAGACAGATCGAACGAGAGCGAGACAGACAGATCGAACGAGAGCGAGACAGACAGATCAAACGAGAGCGAGACAGACAGATCGAACGAGAGCGAGACAGACAGATCGAACGAGAGCGAGACAGACAGATCGAACGAGAGCGAGACAGACAGATCGAACGAGAGCGAGACAGACAGATCGAACGAGAGCGAGACAGACAGATCGAACGAGAGCGAGACAGACAGATCGAACGAGAGCGAGACAGACAGATCGAACGAGAGCGAGACAGACAGATCGAACGAGAGCGAGAGAGACAGATCGAACGAGAGCGAGAGAGACAGATCGAGCGGGAGCGACAAACAGATCGAGCGATAGTGAAAGACAGATCGAGCGAGCGAGATAGACAGGTCGAGCGAGCGAGACAGACAGGTCGAGCGAGAGAGAAGGACAGATCGAGCGAGAGAGAAGGACAGATCGAGCGGCAGCGAGAGAGACAGATCGAAAGAGAGCGAGAGAGACAGATCGAGCGAGAGACAAAGACAGACCGAGCGAGAGAGAAAGACAGATCGAGCGCGAGGAAGACAGTTCGAGCGCGAGGAAGACAGATCGAGCGCGAGGAAGACAGATCGAGCGCGAGGAAGACAGATCGAGCGCGAGGAAGACAGATCGAGCGCGAGGAAGACAGATCGAGCGCGAGGAAGACAGATCGAGCGCGTGGGAGACAGGTCGAGCGCGTGGAAGACAGGTCGAGAGTGAGGAAGACAGTTCGAGCGCGAGGAAGACAGATCGAGCGCGAGGAAGACAGATCGAGCGCGAGGAAGACAGATCGAGCGCGAGGAAGACAGATCGAGCGCGTGGAAGACAGATCGAGCGCGAGGAAGACAGATCGAGCGAGAGAGAAAGACAGATCGAGCGAGAGAGAAAGACAGATCGAGCGAGAGAGAAAGACAGATCGAGCGAGAGAGAAAGACAGATCGAGCGAGAGAGAAAGACAGATCGAGCGAGAGAGAAAGACAGATCGAGCGAGAGAAAAAGACAGATCGAGCGACAAAGACAGATCGAGCAAGAGAGAAAGACAGATCGAGCGAGAGAGAGAGAGACAGATCGAAGGAGAGAAAGACAGATCAAGCGAGAGAAAGACAGATCGAACGAGAGAGAAAGACAGATCGAGCGAGATAGAAAGACAGATCGAACGAGAGCGAGAGAGACAGATCGAACGAGAGCGAGAGAGACAGATCGAACGAGAGCGAGAGAGACAGATCGAACGAGAGCGAGACAGACAGATCGAACGAGAGCGAGACAGACAGATCGAACGAGAGCGAGACAGACAGATCGAACGAGAGCGAGACAGACAGATCGAACGAGAGCGAGACAGACAGATCGAACGAGAGCGAGACAGACAGATCGAACGAGAGCGAGACAGACAGATCGAACGAGAGCGAGACAGACAGATCGAACGAGAGCGAGAGAGACAGATCGAACGACAGCGAGAGAGACAGATCGAGCGGGAGCGACAAACAGATCGAGCGAAAGTGAAAGACAGATCGAGCGAGCGAGACAGACAGGTCGAGCGCGAGGAAGACAGATCGAGCGCGAGGAAGACAGATCGAGCGCGAGGAAGACAGATCGAGCGCGAGGAAGACAGATCGAGCGCGAAGAAGACAGATCGAGCGCGAGGAAGACAGATCGAGCGCGAGGAAGACAGATCGAGCGCGAGGAAGACAGATCGAGCGCGTGGAAGACAGATCGAGCGCGAGGAAGACAGATCGAGCGAGAGAGAAAGACAGATCGAGCGAGAAAGACAGATCGAGCGAGAGAGAAAGACAGATCGAGCGAGAAAGACAGATCGAGCGAGAGAGAAAGACAGATCGAGCGAGAGAGAAAGACAGATCGAGCGAGAGAGAAATACAGATCGAGCGAGAGAGAAAGACAGATCGAGCGAGAGAAAAAGACAGATCGAGCGACAAAGACAGATCGAGCAAGAGAGAAAGACAGATCGAGCGAGAGAGAGAGAGACAGATCGAAGGAGAGAAAGACAGATCAAGCGAGAGAAAGACAGATCGAACGAGAGAGAAAGACAGATCGAGCGAGATAGAAAGACAGATCGAACGAGAGCGAGAGAGACAGATCGAACGAGAGCGAGAGAGACAGATCGAACGAGAGCGAGAGAGACAGATCGAACGAGAGCGAGACAGACAGATCGAACGAGAGCGAGACAGACAGATCGAACGAGAGCGAGACAGACAGATCGAACGAGAGCGAGACAGACAGATCGAACGAGAGCGAGACAGACAGATCGAACGAGAGCGAGACAGACAGATCGAACGAGAGCGAGACAGACAGATCGAACGAGAGCGAGACAGACAGATCGAACGAGAGCGAGAGAGACAGATCGAACGACAGCGAGAGAGACAGATCGAGCGGGAGCGACAAACAGATCGAGCGAAAGTGAAAGACAGATCGAGCGAGCGAGACAGACAGGTCGAGCGAGCGAGACGGACAGGTCGAGCGAGAGAGAAGGACAGATCGAGCGAGAGAGAAGGACAGATCGAGCGGCAGCGAGAGAGACAGATCGAAAGAGAGCGAGAGAGACAGATCGAGCGAGAGAGAAAGACAGATCGAGCGAGAGAGAAAGACAGATCGAGCGCGAGGAAGACAGATCGAGCGCGAGGAAGACAGATCGAGCGCGAGGAAGACGGATCGAGCGCGAGGAAGACGGATCGAGCGCGAGGAAGACAGATCGAGCGCGAGGAAGACAGATCGAGCGCGAGGAAGACAGATCGAGCGCGAGGAAGACAGATCGAGCGCGTGGAAGACAGATCGAGCGCGAGGAAGACAGATCGAGCGCGAGGAAGACAGATCGAGCGCGAGGAAGACAGATCGAGCGCGAGGAAGACAGATCGAGCGCGAGGAAGACAGATCGAGCGCGAGGAAGACAGATCGAGCGCGAGGAAGACAGATCGAGCGCGAGGAAGACAGATCGAGCGCGAGGAAGACAGATCGAGCGCGAGGAAGACAGATCGAGCGCGAGGAAGACAGATCGAGCGCGAGGAAGACAGATCGAGCGCGAGGACACAGATCGAGCGCGAGGAAGACAGATCGAGCGCGAAGAAGACAGATCGAGCGCGAGGAAGACAGATCGAGAGAAAGAGAAAGAGAAAGACAGATCGAACGAGAGTCAGACAGATCGAGAGTGACAGCCAGACAGAGAGAGAGAGAGAAAGGCAGATCGTGCGAGAAAGAAAGACAGATCGAGCGAGAGAGAAAGGCAGATCGAGCGAGAGAGAAAGGCAGATCGAGCGAGCGAGAAAGACAGATCGAGCGAGAGAGAAAGACAGATCGAGCGAGAGAGAAAGACAGATCGAGCGAGAGAGAAAGACAGATCGAGCGAGAGAGAAAGACAGATCGAGCGAGAGAGAAAGACAGATCGAGCGAGAGAGAAAGACAGATCGAGCGAGAAAGACAGATCGAGCGAGCGAGAAAGACAGATCGAGCGAGAGAGAAAGACAGATCGAGCGAGAAAGACAGATCGAGCGAGAAAGACAGATCAAGCAAGAGAGAAAGACAGATCGAGCGAGAAAGACAGATCGAGCAAGAGAGAAAGACAGATCAAGCGAGAGAGAAAGACAGATCGAGCGAGCGAGACAGACAGATCGAGCGAGACAGACAGATCGAGCGAGAGAGAAAGACAGATCGAGCGAGAAAGGCAGATCGAGCGAGAGAGAGAAAGACAGACAGATCGAGCGAGAGAGACAGACAGACAGACAGATCGAGGGAGAAAGCCAGAGGGAGAGAGAGAGAAAGGCAGGTCGATCGAGGGAGAAAGACAGATCGAGCGAGAGAGAAAGACAGATGGCGCGAAAAAGACAGATGGAGCGAAAAAGACAGATGGAGCGAAAAAGACAGATCGAGCGAGAGAGAAAGACAGATCGAGCGAGAGAGAAAGACAGATCGAGCGAGAGAGAAAGACAGATCGAGCGAGAGAGAAAGACAGATCGAGCGAGAGAGAAAGACAGATCGAGCGAGAGAGAAAGACAGATCGAGCGAGAGAGACAGATCGAACGAGAGCGAGAGAGACAGATCGAACGAGAGCGAGAGAGACAGATCGAGCGGGAGCGAAAAACAGATAAAGCGAAAGTGAAAGACAGATTGAGCGAGCGAGACAGACAGGTCGAGCGAGAGAGACAGACAGGTCGAGCGAGAGAGACAGATCGAGCGAGAGAGAAAGACAGATCGAGCGAAAGTGAAAGACACATCGAGCGAGCGAGACAGACAGGTCGAGCGAGAGAGACAGACAGGTCGAGCGAGAGAGACAGACAGGTCGAGCGAGAGAGACAGACAGGTCGAGCGAGAGAGAAAGACAGATCGAGCGAGAGAGAAAGACAGATCGAGCGAGAGAGAAAGACAGATCGAACGGCAGCGAGAGAGACAGATCGAACGAGAGCGAGAGAGACAGATCGAACGAGAGCGAGACAGACAGATCGAACGAGAGCGAGAGAGACAGATCGAACGACAGCGAGAGAGACAGATCGAGCGGGAGCGACAAACAGATCGAGCGAAAGTGAAAGACAGATCGAGCGAGCGAGACAGACAGGTCGAGCGCGAGGAAGACAGATCGAGCGCGAGGAAGACAGATCGAGCGCGAGGAAGACAGATCGAGCGCGAGGAAGACAGATCGAGCGCGAAGAAGACAGATCGAGCGCGAGGAAGACAGATCGAGCGCGAGGAAGACAGATCGAGCGCGAGGAAGACAGATCGAGCGCGTGGAAGACAGATCGAGCGCGAGGAAGACAGATCGAGCGAGAGAGAAAGACAGATCGAGCGAGAAAGACAGATCGAGCGAGAGAGAAAGACAGATCGAGCGAGAAAGACAGATCGAGCGAGAGAGAAAGACAGATCGAGCGAGAGAGAAAGACAGATCGAGCGAGAGAGAAATACAGATCGAGCGAGAGAGAAAGACAGATCGAGCGAGAGAAAAAGACAGATCGAGCGACAAAGACAGATCGAGCAAGAGAGAAAGACAGATCGAGCGAGAGAGAGAGAGACAGATCGAAGGAGAGAAAGACAGATCAAGCGAGAGAAAGACAGATCGAACGAGAGAGAAAGACAGATCGAGCGAGATAGAAAGACAGATCGAACGAGAGCGAGAGAGACAGATCGAACGAGAGCGAGAGAGACAGATCGAACGAGAGCGAGAGAGACAGATCGAACGAGAGCGAGACAGACAGATCGAACGAGAGCGAGACAGACAGATCGAACGAGAGCGAGACAGACAGATCGAACGAGAGCGAGACAGACAGATCGAACGAGAGCGAGACAGACAGATCGAACGAGAGCGAGACAGACAGATCGAACGAGAGCGAGACAGACAGATCGAACGAGAGCGAGACAGACAGATCGAACGAGAGCGAGAGAGACAGATCGAACGACAGCGAGAGAGACAGATCGAGCGGGAGCGACAAACAGATCGAGCGAAAGTGAAAGACAGATCGAGCGAGCGAGACAGACAGGTCGAGCGAGCGAGACGGACAGGTCGAGCGAGAGAGAAGGACAGATCGAGCGAGAGAGAAGGACAGATCGAGCGGCAGCGAGAGAGACAGATCGAAAGAGAGCGAGAGAGACAGATCGAGCGAGAGAGAAAGACAGATCGAGCGAGAGAGAAAGACAGATCGAGCACGAGGAAGACAGATCGAGCGCGAGGAAGACAGATCGAGCGCGAGGAAGACGGATCGAGCGCGAGGAAGACGGATCGAGCGCGAGGAAGACAGATCGAGCGCGAGGAAGACAGATCGAGCGCGAGGAAGACAGATCGAGCGCGAGGAAGACAGATCGAGCGCGTGGAAGACAGATCGAGCGCGAGGAAGACAGATCGAGCGCGAGGAAGACAGATCGAGCGCGAGGAAGACAGATCGAGCGCGAGGAAGACAGATCGAGCGCGAGGAAGACAGATCGAGCGCGAGGAAGACAGATCGAGCGCGAGGAAGACAGATCGAGCGCGAGGAAGACAGATCGAGCGCGAGGAAGACAGATCGAGCGCGAGGAAGACAGATCGAGAGAAAGAGAAAGAGAAAGACAGATCGAACGAGAGTCAGACAGATCGAGAGTGACAGCCAGACAGAGAGAGAGAGAGAAAGGCAGATCGTGCGAGAAAGAAAGACAGATCGAGCGAGAGAGAAAGGCAGATCGAGCGAGAGAGAAAGGCAGATCGAGCGAGCGAGAAAGACAGATCGAGCGAGAGAGAAAGACAGATCGAGCGAGAGAGAAAGACAGATCGAGCGAGAGAGAAAGACAGATCGAGCGAGAGAGAAAGACAGATCGAGCGAGAGAGAAAGACAGATCGAGCGAGAGAGAAAGACAGATCGAGCGAGAAAGACAGATCGAGCGAGCGAGAAAGACAGATCGAGCGAGAGAGAAAGACAGATCGAGCGAGAAAGACAGATCGAGCGAGAAAGACAGATCAAGCAAGAGAGAAAGACAGATCGAGCGAGAAAGACAGATCGAGCAAGAGAGAAAGACAGATCAAGCGAGAGAGAAAGACAGATCGAGCGAGCGAGACAGACAGATCGAGCGAGACAGACAGATCGAGCGAGAGAGAAAGACAGATCGAGCGAGAAAGGCAGATCGAGCGAGAGAGAGAAAGACAGACAGATCGAGCGAGAGAGACAGACAGACAGACAGATCGAGGGAGAAAGCCAGAGGGAGAGAGAGAGAAAGGCAGGTCGATCGAGGGAGAAAGACAGATCGAGCGAGAGAGAAAGACAGATGGCGCGAAAAAGACAGATGGAGCGAAAAAGACAGATGGAGCGAAAAAGACAGATCGAGCGAGAGAGAAAGACAGATCGAGCGAGAGAGAAAGACAGATCGAGCGAGAGAGAAAGACAGATCGAGCGAGAGAGAAAGACAGATCGAGCGAGAGAGAAAGACAGATCGAGCGAGAGAGAAAGACAGATCGAGCGAGAGAGACAGATCGAACGAGAGCGAGAGAGACAGATCGAACGAGAGCGAGAGAGACAGATCGAGCGGGAGCGAAAAACAGATAAAGCGAAAGTGAAAGACAGATTGAGCGAGCGAGACAGACAGGTCGAGCGAGAGAGACAGACAGGTCGAGCGAGAGAGACAGATCGAGCGAGAGAGAAAGACAGATCGAGCGAAAGTGAAAGACACATCGAGCGAGCGAGACAGACAGGTCGAGCGAGAGAGACAGACAGGTCGAGCGAGAGAGACAGACAGGTCGAGCGAGAGAGACAGACAGGTCGAGCGAGAGAGAAAGACAGATCGAGCGAGAGAGAAAGACAGATCGAACGGCAGCGAGAGAGACAGATCGAACGAGAGCGAGAGAGACAGATCGAACGAGAGCGAGACAGACAGATCGAACGAGAGCGAGAGAGACAGATCGAACGACAGCGAGAGAGACAGATCGAGCGGGAGCGACAAACAGATCGAGCGAAAGTGAAAGACAGATCGAGCGAGCGAGACAGACAGGTCGAGCGCGAGGAAGACAGATCGAGCGCGAGGAAGACAGATCGAGCGCGAGGAAGACAGATCGAGCGCGAGGAAGACAGATCGAGCGCGAAGAAGACAGATCGAGCGCGAGGAAGACAGATCGAGCGCGAGGAAGACAGATCGAGCGCGAGGAAGACAGATCGAGCGCGTGGAAGACAGATCGAGCGCGAGGAAGACAGATCGAGCGAGAGAGAAAGACAGATCGAGCGAGAAAGACAGATCGAGCGAGAGAGAAAGACAGATCGAGCGAGAAAGACAGATCGAGCGAGAGAGAAAGACAGATCGAGCGAGAGAGAAAGACAGATCGAGCGAGAGAGAAATACAGATCGAGCGAGAGAGAAAGACAGATCGAGCGAGAGAAAAAGACAGATCGAGCGACAAAGACAGATCGAGCAAGAGAGAAAGACAGATCGAGCGAGAGAGAGAGAGACAGATCGAAGGAGAGAAAGACAGATCAAGCGAGAGAAAGACAGATCGAACGAGAGAGAAAGACAGATCGAGCGAGATAGAAAGACAGATCGAACGAGAGCGAGAGAGACAGATCGAACGAGAGCGAGAGAGACAGATCGAACGAGAGCGAGAGAGACAGATCGAACGAGAGCGAGACAGACAGATCGAACGAGAGCGAGACAGACAGATCGAACGAGAGCGAGACAGACAGATCGAACGAGAGCGAGACAGACAGATCGAACGAGAGCGAGACAGACAGATCGAACGAGAGCGAGACAGACAGATCGAACGAGAGCGAGACAGACAGATCGAACGAGAGCGAGACAGACAGATCGAACGAGAGCGAGAGAGACAGATCGAACGACAGCGAGAGAGACAGATCGAGCGGGAGCGACAAACAGATCGAGCGAAAGTGAAAGACAGATCGAGCGAGCGAGACAGACAGGTCGAGCGAGCGAGACGGACAGGTCGAGCGAGAGAGAAGGACAGATCGAGCGAGAGAGAAGGACAGATCGAGCGGCAGCGAGAGAGACAGATCGAAAGAGAGCGAGAGAGACAGATCGAGCGAGAGAGAAAGACAGATCGAGCGAGAGAGAAAGACAGATCGAGCACGAGGAAGACAGATCGAGCGCGAGGAAGACAGATCGAGCGCGAGGAAGACGGATCGAGCGCGAGGAAGACGGATCGAGCGCGAGGAAGACAGATCGAGCGCGAGGAAGACAGATCGAGCGCGAGGAAGACAGATCGAGCGCGAGGAAGACAGATCGAGCGCGTGGAAGACAGATCGAGCGCGAGGAAGACAGATCGAGCGCGAGGAAGACAGATCGAGCGCGAGGAAGACAGATCGAGCGCGAGGAAGACAGATCGAGCGCGAGGAAGACAGATCGAGCGCGAGGAAGACAGATCGAGCGCGAGGAAGACAGATCGAGCGCGAGGAAGACAGATCGAGCGCGAGGAAGACAGATCGAGCGCGAGGAAGACAGATCGAGCGCGAGGAAGACAGATCGAGCGCGAGGAAGACAGATCGAGCGCGAGGAAGACAGATCGAGCGCGAGGAAGACAGATCGAGCGCGAGGAAGACAGATCGAGCGCGAGGAAGACAGATCGAGCGCGAGGAAGACAGATCGAGCGCGAGGAAGACAGATCGAGCGCGAGGACACAGATCGAGCGCGAGGAAGACAGATCGAGCGCGAAGAAGACAGATCGAGCGCGAGGAAGACAGATCGAGAGAAAGAGAAAGAGAAAGACAGATCGAACGAGAGTCAGACAGATCGAGAGTGACAGCCAGACAGAGAGAGAGAGAGAAAGGCAGATCGTGCGAGAAAGAAAGACAGATCGAGCGAGAGAGAAAGGCAGATCGAGCGAGAGAGAAAGGCAGATCGAGCGAGCGAGAAAGACAGATCGAGCGAGAGAGAAAGACAGATCGAGCGAGAGAGAAAGACAGATCGAGCGAGAGAGAAAGACAGATCGAGCGAGAGAGAAAGACAGATCGAGCGAGAGAGAAAGACAGATCGAGCGAGAGAGAAAGACAGATCGAGCGAGAAAGACAGATCGAGCGAGCGAGAAAGACAGATCGAGCGAGAGAGAAAGACAGATCGAGCGAGAAAGACAGATCGAGCGAGAAAGACAGATCAAGCAAGAGAGAAAGACAGATCGAGCGAGAAAGACAGATCGAGCAAGAGAGAAAGACAGATCAAGCGAGAGAGAAAGACAGATCGAGCGAGCGAGACAGACAGATCGAGCGAGACAGACAGATCGAGCGAGAGAGAAAGACAGATCGAGCGAGAAAGGCAGATCGAGCGAGAGAGAGAAAGACAGACAGATCGAGCGAGAGAGACAGACAGACAGACAGATCGAGGGAGAAAGCCAGAGGGAGAGAGAGAGAAAGGCAGGTCGATCGAGGGAGAAAGACAGATCGAGCGAGAGAGAAAGACAGATGGCGCGAAAAAGACAGATGGAGCGAAAAAGACAGATGGAGCGAAAAAGACAGATCGAGCGAGAGAGAAAGACAGATCGAGCGAGAGAGAAAGACAGATCGAGCGAGAGAGAAAGACAGATCGAGCGAGAGAGAAAGACAGATCGAGCGAGAGAGAAAGACAGATCGAGCGAGAGAGACAGATCGAACGAGAGCGAGAGAGACAGATCGAACGAGAGCGAGAGAGACAGATCGAGCGGGAGCGAAAAACAGATAAAGCGAAAGTGAAAGACAGATTGAGCGAGCGAGACAGACAGGTCGAGCGAGAGAGACAGACAGGTCGAGCGAGAGAGACAGATCGAGCGAGAGAGAAAGACAGATCGAGCGAAAGTGAAAGACACATCGAGCGAGCGAGACAGACAGGTCGAGCGAGAGAGACAGACAGGTCGAGCGAGAGAGACAGACAGGTCGAGCGAGAGAGACAGACAGGTCGAGCGAGAGAGAAAGACAGATCGAGCGAGAGAGAAAGACAGATCGAGCGAGAGAGAAAGACAGATCGAACGGCAGCGAGAGAGACAGATCGAACGAGAGCGAGAGAGACAGATCGAGCGAGAGAGAAAGACAGATCGAGCGAGAGCGAGAGAGACAGATCGAGCGAGCGCGAGGAAGACAGGTCGAGCGCGAGGAAGACAGGTCGAGCGCGAGGAAGACAGGTCGAGCGCGAGGAAGACAGGTCGAGCGCGAGGAAGACAGTTCGAGCGCGAGGAAGACAGATCAGGCGCGAGGAAGACAGATCGAGCGCGAGGAAGACAGATCGAGCGCGAGGAAGACAGATCGAGCGCGAGGAAGACAGGTCGAGCGCGAGGAAGACAGATCGAGCGCGTGGAAGACAGGTCGAGCGCGAGGAAGACAGATCGAGCGCGAGGAAGACAGATCGAGCGCGAGGAAGACAGATCGAGCGCGAGGAAGACAGATCGAGCGCGAGGAAGACAGATCGAGCGCGTGGAAGACAGATCGAGCGCGTGGAAGACAGATCGAGCGCGAGGAAGGCAGATCGAGCGAGAGAGAAAGACAGATCGAGCGAGAGAGAAAGACAGATCGAGCGAGAGAGAAAGACAGATTGAGCGAGAGAGAAAGACAGATCGAGCGAGAAAGACAGATCGAGCGAGAGAGAAAGACAGATCGAGCGAGAGAGAAAGACAGATCGAGCGAGAGAGAAAGACAGATCGAGCGAGAGAGAAAGACAGATCGAGCGAGAGAAAAAGACAGATCGAGCGAGAAAGACAGATCGAGCAAGAGAGAAAGACAGATCGAGCGAGAGAGAGAGAGACAGATCGAAGGAGAGAAAGACAGATCAAGCGAGAGAAAGACAGATCGAACGAGAGAGAAAGACAGATCGAGCGAGATAGAAAGACAGATCGAACGAGAGCGAGAGAGACAGATCGAACGAGAGCGAGAGAGACAGATCGAACGAGAGCGAGACAGATCGAACGAGAGCGAGACAGATCGAACGAGAGCGAGACAGATCGAACGAGAGCGAGACAGACAGATCGAACGAGAGCGAGACAGACAGATCGAACGAGAGCGAGACAGACAGATCGAACGCGAGAGTGACAGCCAGACAGAGAGAGAGAGAGAAAGGCAGATCGTGCGAGAAAGAAAGACAGATCGAGCGAGAGAGAAAGGCAGATCGAGCGAGAGAGAAAGGCAGATCGAGCGAGCGAGAAAGACAGATCGAGCGAGAGAGAAAGACAGATCGAGCGAGAGAGAAAGACAGATCGAGCGAGAGAGAAAGACAGATCGAGCGAGAGAGAAAGACAGATCAAGCGAGAAAGACAGATCGAGCAAGAGAGAAAGACAGATCGAGCGAGAGAGAAGGACAGATCGAGCGAGAGAGAAGGACAGATCGAGCGGCAGCGAGAGAGACAGATCGAAAGAGAGCGAGAGAGACAGATCGAGCGAGAGAGAAAGACAGATCGAGCGAGAGAGAAAGACAGATCGAGCGCGAGGAAGACAGATCGAGCGCGAGGAAGACAGATCGAGCGCGAGGAAGACAGATCGAGCGCGAGGAAGACAGATCGAGCGCGAGGAAGACAGATCGAGCGCGAGGAAGACAGATCGAGCGCGAGGAAGACTGATCGAGCGCGAGGAAGACAGATCGAGCGCGAGGAAGACAGATCGAGCGCGAGGAAGACAGATCGAGCGCGAGGAAGACAGATCGAGCGCGAGGAAGACAGATCGAGAGAAAGAGAAAGAGAAAGACAGATCGAATGAGAGTCAGACAGATCGAGAGTGACAGCCAGACAGAGAGAGAGAGAGAAAGGCAGATCGTGCGAGAAAGAAAGACAGATCGAGCGAGAGAGAAAGGCAGATCGAGCGAGAGAGAAAGGCAGATCGAGCGAGAGAGAAAGGCAGATCGAGCGAGAGAGAAAGACAGATCGAGCGAGATAGAAAGACAGATCGAGCGAGAGAGAAAGACAGATCGAGCGAGAAAGACAGATCGAGCGAGCGAGAAAGACAGATCGAGCGAGAGAGAAAGACAGATCGAGCGAGAGAGAAAGACAGATCGAGCAAGAGAGAAAGACAGATCGAGCGAGAGAGAAAGACAGATCGAGCGAGAGAAAAAGACAGATCGAGCGAGAGAAAAAGACAGATCGAGCGAGAAAGACAGATCGAGCAAGAGAGAAAGACAGATCGAGCGAGAGAGAGAGAGACAGATCGAAGGAGAGAAAGACAGATCAAGCGAGAGAAAGACAGATCGAACGAGAGAGAAAGACAGATCGAGTGAGATAGAAAGACAGATCGAACGAGAGCGAGAGAGACAGATCGAACGATGCGAGAGAGACAGATCGAACGAGAGCGAGACAGACAGATCGAACGAGAGCGAGACAGACAGATCGAACGAGAGCGAGACAGACAGATCAAACGAGAGCGAGACAGACAGATCGAACGAGAGCGAGACAGACAGATCGAACGAGAGCGAGACAGACAGATCGAACGAGAGCGAGACAGACAGATCGAACGAGAGCGAGACAGACAGATCGAACGAGAGCGAGACAGACAGATCGAACGAGAGCGAGACAGACAGATCGAACGAGAGCGAGACAGACAGATCGAACGAGAGCGAGACAGACAGATCGAACGAGAGCGAGAGAGACAGATCGAACGAGAGCGAGAGAGACAGATCGAGCGGGAGCGACAAACAGATCGAGCGATAGTGAAAGACAGATCGAGCGAGCGAGATAGACAGGTCGAGCGAGCGAGACAGACAGGTCGAGCGAGAGAGAAGGACAGATCGAGCGAGAGAGAAGGACAGATCGAGCGGCAGCGAGAGAGACAGATCGAAAGAGAGCGAGAGAGACAGATCGAGCGAGAGACAAAGACAGACCGAGCGAGAGAGAAAGACAGATCGAGCGCGAGGAAGACAGTTCGAGCGCGAGGAAGACAGATCGAGCGCGAGGAAGACAGATCGAGCGCGAGGAAGACAGATCGAGCGCGAGGAAGACAGATTGAGCGCGAGGAAGACAGATCGAGCGCGAGGAAGACAGATCGAGCGCGAGGAAGACAGATCGAGCGCGTGGGAGACAGGTCGAGCGCGTGGAAGACAGGTCGAGAGTGAGGAAGACAGTTCGAGCGCGAGGAAGACAGATCGAGCGCGAGGAAGACAGATCGAGCGCGAGGAAGACAGATCGAGCGCGAGGAAGACAGATCGAGCGCGTGGAAGACAGATCGAGCGCGAGGAAGACAGATCGAGCGAGAGAGAAAGACAGATCGAGCGAGAGAGAAAGACAGATCGAGCGAGAGAGAAAGACAGATCGAGCGAGAGAGAAAGACAGATCGAGCGAGAGAGAAAGACAGATCGAGCGAGAGAGAAAGACAGATCGAGCGAGAGAAAAAGACAGATCGAGCGACAAAGACAGATCGAGCAAGAGAGAAAGACAGATCGAGCGAGAGAGAGAGAGACAGATCGAAGGAGAGAAAGACAGATCAAGCGAGAGAAAGACAGATCGAACGAGAGAGAAAGACAGATCGAGCGAGATAGAAAGACAGATCGAACGAGAGCGAGAGAGACAGATCCAACGAGAGCGAGAGAGACAGATCGAACGAGAGCGAGAGAGACAGATCGAACGAGAGCGAGACAGACAGATCGAACGAGAGCGAGACAGACAGATCGAACGAGAGCGAGACAGACAGATCGAACGAGAGCGAGACAGACAGATCGAACGAGAGCGAGACAGACAGATCGAACGAGAGCGAGACAGACAGATCGAACGAGAGCGAGAGAGACAGATCGAACGACAGCGAGAGAGACAGATCGAGCGGGAGCGACAAACAGATCGAGCGAAAGTGAAAGACAGATCGAGCGAGCGAGATAGACAGGTCGAGCGCGAGGAAGACAGATCGAGCGCGAGGAAGACAGATCGAGCGCGAGGAAGACAGATCGAGCGCGAGGAAGACAGATCGAGCGCGAGGAAGACAGATCGAGCGCGAAGAAGACAGATCGAGCGCGAGGAAGACAGATCGAGCGCGAGGAAGACAGATCGAGCGCGAGGAAGACAGATCGAGCGAGAGAGAAAGACAGATCGAGCGAGAAAGACAGATCGAGCGAGAGAGAAAGACAGATCGAGCGAGAGAGAAAGACAGATCGAGCGAGAGAGAAATACAGATCGAGCGAGAGAGAAAGACAGATCGAGCGAGAGAAAAAGACAGATCGAGCGACAAAGACAGATCGAGCAAGAGAGAAAGACAGATCGAGCGAGAGAGAGAGAGACAGATCGAAGGAGAGAAAGACAGATCAAGCGAGAGAAAGACAGATCGAACGAGAGAGAAAGACAGATCGAGCGAGATAGAAAGACAGATCGAACGAGAGCGAGAGAGACAGATCGAACGAGAGCGAGAGAGACAGATCGAACGAGAGCGAGAGAGACAGATCGAACGAGTGCGAGACAGACAGATCGAACGAGAGCGAGACAGACAGATCGAACGAGAGCGAGACAGACAGATCGAACGAGAGCGAGACAGACAGATCGAGCGAGCGAGACAGACAGGTCGAGCGAGCGAGACAGACAGATCGAGCGAGAGAGAAGGACAGATCGAGCGAGAGAGAAGGACAGATCGAGCGGCAGCGAGAGAGACAGATCGAAAGAGAGCGAGAGAGACAGATCGAGCGAGAGAGAAAGACAGATCGAGCGAGAGAGAAAGACAGATCGAGCGCGAGGAAGACAGATCGAGCGCGAGGAAGACGGATCGAGCGCGAGGAAGACGGATCGAGCGCGAGGAAGACGGATCGAGCGCGAGGAAGACGGATCGAGCGCGAGGAAGACAGATCGAGCGCGAGGAAGACAGATCGAGCGCGAGGAAGACAGATCGAGCGCGTGGAAGACAGATCGAGCGCGAGGAAGACAGATCGAGCGCGAGGAAGACAGATCGAGCGCGAGGAAGACAGATCGAGCGCGAGGAAGACAGATCGAGCGCGAGGAAGACAGATCGAGCGCGAGGAAGACAGATCGAGCGCGAGGAAGACAGATCGAGCGCGAGGAAGACAGATCGAGCGCGAGGAAGACAGATCGAGCGCGAGGAAGACAGATCGAGCGCGAGGAAGACAGATCGAGCGCGAGGAAGACAGATCGAGCGCGAGGAAGACAGATCGAGCGCGAGGAAGACAGATCGAGCGCGAGGAAGACAGATCGAGCGCGAGGACACAGATCGAGCGCGAGGAAGACAGATCGAGCGCGAAGAAGACAGATCGAGCGCGAGGAAGACAGATCGAGAGAAAGAGAAAGAGAAAGACAGATCGAACGAGAGTCAGACAGATCGAGAGTGACAGCCAGACAGAGAGAGAGAGAGAAAGGCAGATCGTGCGAGAAAGAAAGACAGATCGAGCGAGAGAGAAAGGCAGATCGAGCGAGAGAGAAAGGCAGATCGAGCGAGCGAGAAAGACAGATCGAGCGAGAGAGAAAGACAGATCGAGCGAGAGAGAAAGACAGATCGAGCGAGAGAGAAAGACAGATCGAGCGAGAGAGAAAGACAGATCGAGCGAGAGAGAAAGACAGATCGAGCGAGAGAGAAAGACAGATCGAGCGAGAAAGACAGATCGAGCGAGCGAGAAAGACAGATCGAGCGAGAGAGAAAGACAGATCGAGCGAGAAAGACAGATCGAGCGAGAAAGACAGATCAAGCAAGAGAGAAAGACAGATCGAGCGAGAAAGACAGATCGAGCAAGAGAGAAAGACAGATCAAGCGAGAGAGAAAGACAGATCGAGCGAGCGAGACAGACAGATCGAGCGAGACAGACAGATCGAGCGAGAGAGAAAGACAGATCGAGCGAGAAAGGCAGATCGAGCGAGAGAGAGAAAGACAGACAGATCGAGCGAGAGAGACAGACAGACAGACAGATCGAGGGAGAAAGCCAGAGGGAGAGAGAGAGAAAGGCAGGTCGATCGAGGGAGAAAGACAGATCGAGCGAGAGAGAAAGACAGATGGCGCGAAAAAGACAGATGGAGCGAAAAAGACAGATGGAGCGAAAAAGACAGATCGAGCGAGAGAGAAAGACAGATCGAGCGAGAGAGAAAGACAGATCGAGCGAGAGAGAAAGACAGATCGAGCGAGAGAGAAAGACAGATCGAGCGAGAGAGAAAGACAGATCGAGCGAGAGAGACAGATCGAACGAGAGCGAGAGAGACAGATCGAACGAGAGCGAGAGAGACAGATCGAGCGGGAGCGAAAAACAGATAAAGCGAAAGTGAAAGACAGATTGAGCGAGCGAGACAGACAGGTCGAGCGAGAGAGACAGACAGGTCGAGCGAGAGAGACAGATCGAGCGAGAGAGAAAGACAGATCGAGCGAAAGTGAAAGACACATCGAGCGAGCGAGACAGACAGGTCGAGCGAGAGAGACAGACAGGTCGAGCGAGAGAGACAGACAGGTCGAGCGAGAGAGACAGACAGGTCGAGCGAGAGAGAAAGACAGATCGAGCGAGAGAGAAAGACAGATCGAGCGAGAGAGAAAGACAGATCGAACGGCAGCGAGAGAGACAGATCGAACGAGAGCGAGAGAGACAGATCGAGCGAGAGAGAAAGACAGATCGAGCGAGAGCGAGAGAGACAGATCGAGCGAGCGCGAGGAAGACAGGTCGAGCGCGAGGAAGACAGGTCGAGCGCGAGGAAGACAGGTCGAGCGCGAGGAAGACAGGTCGAGCGCGAGGAAGACAGGTCGAGCGCGAGGAAGACAGTTCGAGCGCGAGGAAGACAGATCAGGCGCGAGGAAGACAGATCGAGCGCGAGGAAGACAGATCGAGCGCGAGGAAGACAGATCGAGCGCGAGGAAGACAGGTCGAGCGCGAGGAAGACAGATCGAGCGCGTGGAAGACAGGTCGAGCGCGAGGAAGACAGATCGAGCGCGAGGAAGACAGATCGAGCGCGAGGAAGACAGATCGAGCGCGAGGAAGACAGATCGAGCGCGAGGAAGACAGATCGAGCGCGTGGAAGACAGATCGAGCGCGTGGAAGACAGATCGAGCGCGAGGAAGGCAGATCGAGCGAGAGAGAAAGACAGATCGAGCGAGAGAGAAAGACAGATCGAGCGAGAGAGAAAGACAGATTGAGCGAGAGAGAAAGACAGATCGAGCGAGAAAGACAGATCGAGCGAGAGAGAAAGACAGATCGAGCGAGAGAGAAAGACAGATCGAGCGAGAGAGAAAGACAGATCGAGCGAGAGAGAAAGACAGATCGAGCGAGAGAAAAAGACAGATCGAGCGAGAAAGACAGATCGAGCAAGAGAGAAAGACAGATCGAGCGAGAGAGAGAGACAGATCGAAGGAGAGAAAGACAGATCAAGCGAGAGAAAGACAGATCGAACGAGAGAGAAAGACAGATCGAGCGAGATAGAAAGACAGATCGAACGAGAGCGAGAGAGACAGATCGAACGAGAGCGAGAGAGACAGATCGAACGAGAGCGAGACAGATCGAACGAGAGCGAGACAGATCGAACGAGAGCGAGACAGATCGAACGAGAGCGAGACAGACAGATCGAACGAGAGCGAGACAGACAGATCGAACGAGAGCGAGACAGACAGATCGAACGCGAGAGTGACAGCCAGACAGAGAGAGAGAGAGAAAGGCAGATCGTGCGAGAAAGAAAGACAGATCGAGCGAGAGAGAAAGGCAGATCGAGCGAGAGAGAAAGGCAGATCGAGCGAGCGAGAAAGACAGATCGAGCGAGAGAGAAAGACAGATCGAGCGAGAGAGAAAGACAGATCGAGCGAGAGAGAAAGACAGATCGAGCGAGAGAGAAAGACAGATCAAGCGAGAAAGACAGATCGAGCAAGAGAGAAAGACAGATCGAGCGAGAGAGAAGGACAGATCGAGCGAGAGAGAAGGACAGATCGAGCGGCAGCGAGAGAGACAGATCGAAAGAGAGCGAGAGAGACAGATCGAGCGAGAGAGAAAGACAGATCGAGCGAGAGAGAAAGACAGATCGAGCGCGAGGAAGACAGATCGAGCGCGAGGAAGACAGATCGAGCGCGAGGAAGACAGATCGAGCGCGAGGAAGACAGATCGAGCGCGAGGAAGACAGATCGAGCGCGAGGAAGACAGATCGAGCGCGAGGAAGACTGATCGAGCGCGAGGAAGACAGATCGAGCGCGAGGAAGACAGATCGAGCGCGAGGAAGACAGATCGAGCGCGAGGAAGACAGATCGAGCGCGAGGAAGACAGATCGAGAGAAAGAGAAAGAGAAAGACAGATCGAATGAGAGTCAGACAGATCGAGAGTGACAGCCAGACAGAGAGAGAGAGAGAAAGGCAGATCGTGCGAGAAAGAAAGACAGATCGAGCGAGAGAGAAAGGCAGATCGAGCGAGAGAGAAAGGCAGATCGAGCGAGAGAGAAAGGCAGATCGAGCGAGAGAGAAAGACAGATCGAGCGAGATAGAAAGACAGATCGAGCGAGAGAGAAAGACAGATCGAGCGAGAAAGACAGATCGAGCGAGCGAGAAAGACAGATCGAGCGAGAGAGAAAGACAGATCGAGCGAGAGAGAAAGACAGATCGAGCAAGAGAGAAAGACAGATCGAGCGAGAGAGAAAGACAGATCGAGCGAGAGAAAAAGACAGATCGAGCGAGAGAAAAAGACAGATCGAGCGAGAAAGACAGATCGAGCAAGAGAGAAAGACAGATCGAGCGAGAGAGAGAGAGACAGATCGAAGGAGAGAAAGACAGATCAAGCGAGAGAAAGACAGATCGAACGAGAGAGAAAGACAGATCGAGTGAGATAGAAAGACAGATCGAACGAGAGCGAGAGAGACAGATCGAACGATGCGAGAGAGACAGATCGAACGAGAGCGAGACAGACAGATCGAACGAGAGCGAGACAGACAGATCGAACGAGAGCGAGACAGACAGATCAAACGAGAGCGAGACAGACAGATCGAACGAGAGCGAGACAGACAGATCGAACGAGAGCGAGACAGACAGATCGAACGAGAGCGAGACAGACAGATCGAACGAGAGCGAGACAGACAGATCGAACGAGAGCGAGACAGACAGATCGAACGAGAGCGAGACAGACAGATCGAACGAGAGCGAGACAGACAGATCGAACGAGAGCGAGACAGACAGATCGAACGAGAGCGAGAGAGACAGATCGAACGAGAGCGAGAGAGACAGATCGAGCGGGAGCGACAAACAGATCGAGCGATAGTGAAAGACAGATCGAGCGAGCGAGATAGACAGGTCGAGCGAGCGAGACAGACAGGTCGAGCGAGAGAGAAGGACAGATCGAGCGAGAGAGAAGGACAGATCGAGCGGCAGCGAGAGAGACAGATCGAAAGAGAGCGAGAGAGACAGATCGAGCGAGAGACAAAGACAGACCGAGCGAGAGAGAAAGACAGATCGAGCGCGAGGAAGACAGTTCGAGCGCGAGGAAGACAGATCGAGCGCGAGGAAGACAGATCGAGCGCGAGGAAGACAGATCGAGCGCGAGGAAGACAGATCGAGCGCGAGGAAGACAGATCGAGCGCGAGGAAGACAGATCGAGCGCGTGGGAGACAGGTCGAGCGCGTGGAAGACAGGTCGAGAGTGAGGAAGACAGTTCGAGCGCGAGGAAGACAGATCGAGCGCGAGGAAGACAGATCGAGCGCGAGGAAGACAGATCGAGCGCGAGGAAGACAGATCGAGCGCGTGGAAGACAGATCGAGCGCGAGGAAGACAGATCGAGCGAGAGAGAAAGACAGATCGAGCGAGAGAGAAAGACAGATCGAGCGAGAGAGAAAGACAGATCGAGCGAGAGAGAAAGACAGATCGAGCGAGAGAGAAAGACAGATCGAGCGAGAGAGAAAGACAGATCGAGCGAGAGAAAAAGACAGATCGAGCGACAAAGACAGATCGAGCAAGAGAGAAAGACAGATCGAGCGAGAGAGAGAGAGACAGATCGAAGGAGAGAAAGACAGATCAAGCGAGAGAAAGACAGATCGAACGAGAGAGAAAGACAGATCGAGCGAGATAGAAAGACAGATCGAACGAGAGCGAGAGAGACAGATCCAACGAGAGCGAGAGAGACAGATCGAACGAGAGCGAGAGAGACAGATCGAACGAGAGCGAGACAGACAGATCGAACGAGAGCGAGACAGACAGATCGAACGAGAGCGAGACAGACAGATCGAACGAGAGCGAGACAGACAGATCGAACGAGAGCGAGACAGACAGATCGAACGAGAGCGAGACAGACAGATCGAACGAGAGCGAGACAGACAGATCGAACGAGAGCGAGACAGACAGATCGAACGAGAGCGAGAGAGACAGATCGAACGACAGCGAGAGAGACAGATCGAGCGGGAGCGACAAACAGATCGAGCGAAAGTGAAAGACAGATCGAGCGAGCGAGACAGACAGGTCGAGCGCGAGGAAGACAGATCGAGCGCGAGGAAGACAGATCGAGCGCGAGGAAGACAGATCGAGCGCGAGGAAGACAGATCGAGCGCGAAGAAGACAGATCGAGCGCGAGGAAGACAGATCGAGCGCGAGGAAGACAGATCGAGCGCGAGGAAGACAGATCGAGCGCGAGGAAGACAGATCGAGCGAGAGAGAAAGACAGATCGAGCGAGAAAGACAGATCGAGCGAGAGAGAAAGACAGATCGAGCGAGAGAGAAAGACAGATCGAGCGAGAGAGAAATACAGATCGAGCGAGAGAGAAAGACAGATCGAGCGAGAGAAAAAGACAGATCGAGCGACAAAGACAGATCGAGCAAGAGAGAAAGACAGATCGAGCGAGAGAGAGAGAGACAGATCGAAGGAGAGAAAGACAGATCAAGCGAGAGAAAGACAGATCGAACGAGAGAGAAAGACAGATCGAGCGAGATAGAAAGACAGATCGAACGAGAGCGAGAGAGACAGATCGAACGAGAGCGAGAGAGACAGATCGAACGAGAGCGAGAGAGACAGATCGAACGAGAGCGAGACAGACAGATCGAACGAGAGCGAGACAGACAGATCGAACGAGAGCGAGACAGACAGATCGAACGAGAGCGAGACAGACAGATCGAACGAGAGCGAGACAGACAGATCGAACGAGAGCGAGACAGACAGATCGAACGAGAGCGAGACAGACAGATCGAACGAGAGCGAGACAGACAGATCGAACGAGAGCGAGAGAGACAGATCGAACGACAGCGAGAGAGACAGATCGAGCGGGAGCGACAAACAGATCGAGCGAAAGTGAAAGACAGATCGAGCGAGCGAGACAGACAGGTCGAGCGAGCGAGACGGACAGGTCGAGCGAGAGAGAAGGACAGATCGAGCGAGAGAGAAGGACAGATCGAGCGGCAGCGAGAGAGACAGATCGAAAGAGAGCGAGAGAGACAGATCGAGCGAGAGAGAAAGACAGATCGAGCGAGAGAGAAAGACAGATCGAGCGCGAGGAAGACGGATCGAGCGCGAGGAAGACGGATCGAGCGCGAGGAAGACGGATCGAGCGCGAGGAAGACGGATCGAGCGCGAGGAAGACAGATCGAGCGCGAGGAAGACAGATCGAGCGCGAGGAAGACAGATCGAGCGCGAGGAAGACAGATCGAGCGCGTGGAAGACAGATCGAGCGCGAGGAAGACAGATCGAGCGCGAGGAAGACAGATCGAGCGCGAGGAAGACAGATCGAGCGCGAGGAAGACAGATCGAGCGCGAGGAAGACAGATCGAGCGCGAGGAAGACAGATCGAGCGCGAGGAAGACAGATCGAGCGCGAGGAAGACAGATCGAGCGCGAGGAAGACAGATCGAGCGCGAGGAAGACAGATCGAGCGCGAGGAAGACAGATCGAGCGCGAGGAAGACAGATCGAGCGCGAGGAAGACAGATCGAGCGCGAGGAAGACAGATCGAGCGCGAGGACACAGATCGAGCGCGAGGAAGACAGATCGAGCGCGAAGAAGACAGATCGAGCGCGAGGAAGACAGATCGAGAGAAAGAGAAAGAGAAAGACAGATCGAACGAGAGTCAGACAGATCGAGAGTGACAGCCAGACAGAGAGAGAGAGAGAAAGGCAGATCGTGCGAGAAAGAAAGACAGATCGAGCGAGAGAGAAAGGCAGATCGAGCGAGAGAGAAAGGCAGATCGAGCGAGCGAGAAAGACAGATCGAGCGAGAGAGAAAGACAGATCGAGCGAGAGAGAAAGACAGATCGAGCGAGAGAGAAAGACAGATCGAGCGAGAGAGAAAGACAGATCGAGCGAGAGAGAAAGACAGATCGAGCGAGAGAGAAAGACAGATCGAGCGAGAAAGACAGATCGAGCGAGCGAGAAAGACAGATCGAGCGAGAGAGAAAGACAGATCGAGCGAGAAAGACAGATCGAGCGAGAAAGACAGATCAAGCAAGAGAGAAAGACAGATCGAGCGAGAAAGACAGATCGAGCAAGAGAGAAAGACAGATCAAGCGAGAGAGAAAGACAGATCGAGCGAGCGAGACAGACAGATCGAGCGAGACAGACAGATCGAGCGAGAGAGAAAGACAGATCGAGCGAGAAAGGCAGATCGAGCGAGAGAGAGAAAGACAGACAGATCGAGCGAGAGAGACAGACAGACAGACAGATCGAGGGAGAAAGCCAGAGGGAGAGAGAGAGAAAGGCAGGTCGATCGAGGGAGAAAGACAGATCGAGCGAGAGAGAAAGACAGATGGCGCGAAAAAGACAGATGGAGCGAAAAAGACAGATGGAGCGTAAAAGACAGATCGAGCGAGAGAGAAAGACAGATCGAGCGAGAGAGAAAGACAGATCGAGCGAGAGAGAAAGACAGATCGAGCGAGAGAGAAAGACAGATCGAGCGAGAGAGAAAGACAGATCGAGCGAGAGAGACAGATCGAACGAGAGCGAGAGAGACAGATCGAACGAGAGCGAGAGAGACAGATCGAGCGGGAGCGAAAAACAGATAAAGCGAAAGTGAAAGACAGATTGAGCGAGCGAGACAGACAGGTCGAGCGAGAGAGACAGACAGGTCGAGCGAGAGAGACAGATCGAGCGAGAGAGAAAGACAGATCGAGCGAAAGTGAAAGACACATCGAGCGAGCGAGACAGACAGGTCGAGCGAGAGAGACAGACAGGTCGAGCGAGAGAGACAGACAGGTCGAGCGAGAGAGACAGACAGGTCGAGCGAGAGAGAAAGACAGATCGAGCGAGAGAGAAAGACAGATCGAGCGAGAGAGAAAGACAGATCGAACGGCAGCGAGAGAGACAGATCGAACGAGAGCGAGAGAGACAGATCGAGCGAGAGAGAAAGACAGATCGAGCGAGAGCGAGAGAGACAGATCGAGCGAGCGCGAGGAAGACAGGTCGAGCGCGAGGAAGACAGGTCGAGCGCGAGGAAGACAGGTCGAGCGCGAGGAAGACAGGTCGAGCGCGAGGAAGACAGTTCGAGCGCGAGGAAGACAGATCAGGCGCGAGGAAGACAGATCGAGCGCGAGGAAGACAGATCGAGCGCGAGGAAGACAGATCGAGCGCGAGGAAGACAGATCGAGCGCGAGGAAGACAGGTCGAGCGCGAGGAAGACAGATCGAGCGCGTGGAAGACAGGTCGAGCGCGAGGAAGACAGATCGAGCGCGAGGAAGACAGATCGAGCGCGAGGAAGACAGATCGAGCGCGAGGAAGACAGATCGAGCGCGAGGAAGACAGATCGAGCGCGTGGAAGACAGATCGAGCGCGTGGAAGACAGATCGAGCGCGAGGAAGGCAGATCGAGCGAGAGAGAAAGACAGATCGAGCGAGAGAGAAAGACAGATCGAGCGAGAGAGAAAGACAGATTGAGCGAGAGAGAAAGACAGATCGAGCGAGAAAGACAGATCGAGCGAGAGAGAAAGACAGATCGAGCGAGAGAGAAAGACAGATCGAGCGAGAGAGAAAGACAGATCGAGCGAGAGAGAAAGACAGATCGAGCGAGAGAAAAAGACAGATCGAGCGAGAAAGACAGATCGAGCAAGAGAGAAAGACAGATCGAGCGAGAGAGAGAGAGACAGATCGAAGGAGAGAAAGACAGATCAAGCGAGAGAAAGACAGATCGAACGAGAGAGAAAGACAGATCGAGCGAGATAGAAAGACAGATCGAACGAGAGCGAGAGAGACAGATCGAACGAGAGCGAGAGAGACAGATCGAACGAGAGCGAGACAGATCGAACGAGAGCGAGACAGATCGAACGAGAGCGAGACAGATCGAACGAGAGCGAGACAGACAGATCGAACGAGAGCGAGACAGACAGATCGAACGAGAGCGAGACAGACAGATCGAACGAGAGCGAGACAGACAGATCGAACGCGAGAGTGACAGCCAGACAGAGAGAGAGAGAGAAAGGCAGATCGTGCGAGAAAGAAAGACAGATCGAGCGAGAGAGAAAGGCAGATCGAGCGAGAGAGAAAGGCAGATCGAGCGAGCGAGAAAGACAGATCGAGCGAGAGAGAAAGACAGATCGAGCGAGAGAGAAAGACAGATCGAGCGAGAGAGAAAGACAGATCGAGCGAGAGAGAAAGACAGATCAAGCGAGAAAGACAGATCGAGCAAGAGAGAAAGACAGATCGAGCGAGAGAGAAGGACAGATCGAGCGAGAGAGAAGGACAGATCGAGCGGCAGCGAGAGAGACAGATCGAAAGAGAGCGAGAGAGACAGATCGAGCGAGAGAGAAAGACAGATCGAGCGAGAGAGAAAGACAGATCGAGCGCGAGGAAGACAGATCGAGCGCGAGGAAGACAGATCGAGCGCGAGGAAGACAGATCGAGCGCGAGGAAGACAGATCGAGCGCGAGGAAGACAGATCGAGCGCGAGGAAGACAGATCGAGCGCGAGGAAGACAGATCGAGCGCGAGGAAGACAGATCGAGCGCGAGGAAGACAGATCGAGCGCGAGGAAGACAGATCGAGCGCGAGGAAGACAGATCGAGCGCGAGGAAGACAGATCGAGCGCGAGGAAGACAGATCGAGCGCGAGGAAGACAGATCGAGCGCGAGGAAGACAGATCGAGCGCGAGGAAGACAGATCGAGCGCGAGGAAGACAGATCGAGCGCGAGGAAGACAGATCGAGCGCGAGGAAGACAGATCGAGCGCGAGGAAGACAGATCGAGAGAAAGAGAAAGAGAAAGACAGATCGAATGAGAGTCAGACAGATCGAGAGTGACAGCCAGACAGAGAGAGAGAGAGAAAGGCAGATCGTGCGAGAAAGAAAGACAGATCGAGCGAGAGAGAAAGGCAGATCGAGCGAGAGAGAAAGGCAGATCGAGCGAGAGAGAAAGACAGATCGAGCGAGAGAGAAAGACAGATCGAGCGAGAGAGAAAGACAGATCGAGCGAGAAAGACAGATCGAGCGAGCGAGAAAGACAGATCGAGCGAGAGAGAAAGACAGATCGAGCGAGAAAGACAGATCGAGCGAGAGAGAAAGACAGATCGAGCGAGAGAGAAAGACAGATCGAGCGAGCGAGACAGACAGATCGAGCGAGAGAGAAAGACAGATCGAGCCAGAAAGGCAGATCGAGCGAGAAAGACAGACAGATCGAGCGAGAGCGAGACAGACAGATCGAGCGAGAGAGACAGACAGACAGACAGATCGAGGGAGAAAGCCAGAGGGAGAGAGAGAGAAAGGCAGGTCGAGCGAGGGAGAAAGACAGATCGAGCGAGAGAGAAAGACAGATGGCGCGAAAAAGACAGATGGAGCGAAAAAGACAGATGGAGCGAAAAAGACAGATGGAGCGAAAAAGACAGATCGAGCGAGAAAGACAGATCGAGCGAGAGAGAAAGACAGATCGAGCGAGAGAGAAAGACAGATCGAGCGAGAGAGAAAGACAGATCGAGCGAGAGAGAAAGACAGATCGAGCGAGAGAGACAGATCGAACGAGAGCGAGAGAGACAGATCGAACGAGAGCGAGAGAGACAGATCGAGCGGGAGCGAAAAACAGATCGAGCGAAAGCGAAAGACAGATCGAGCGAGCGAGACAGACAGGTCGAGCGAGAGAGACAGACAGGTCGAGCGAGAGAGACAGATCGAGCAAGAGAGAAAGACAGATCGAGCGAAAGTGAAAGACAGATCGAGCGAGCGAGACAGACAGGTCGAGCGAGAGAGAAAGACAGATCGAGCGAGAGAGAAAGACAGATCGAGCGAGAAAGGCAGATCGAGCGAGAGAGAAAAGCAGATCGAGCGAGAGAGAAATACAGATCGAGCGAGAGAGAAAGACAGATCGAACGGCAGCGAGAGAGACAGATCGAACGAGAGCGAGAGAGACAGATCGAGCGAGAGAGAAAGACAGATCGAGCGAGAGAGAAAGACAGATCGAGCGAGAGAGAAAGACAGATCGAGCGAGAGTGAAAGACAGATCGAGCGAGAGTGAAAGACAGATCAAGCGAGAGAAAAAGACAGATCGAGCGAGAGAAAAAGACAGATCGAGCGAGAAAGACAGATCGAGCGAGAGAGAGACAGATCGAGCGAGAGAGAGACAGATCGAGCGAGAGAGAGACAGATCGAAGGAGAGAAAGACAGATCGAGCGAGAGAAAGACAGATCGAACGAGAGTGAAAGACAGATCGAGCGAGATAGAGAGACAGATCGAACGAGAGCGAGAGAGACAGATCGAACGAGAGCGAGAGAGACAGATCGAACGAGAGCGAGAGAGACAGATCGAACGAGAGCGAGAGAGACAGATCGAACGAGAGCGAGACAGACAGATCGAACGAGAGCGAGACAGACAGATCGAACGAGAGCGAGACAGACAGATCGAACGAGAGCGAGACAGACAGATCGAACGAGAGCGAGACAGACAGATCGAACTAGAGCGAGACAGACAGATCGAACGAGAGCGAGACAGACAGATCGAACGAGAGCGAGACAGACAGATCGAACGAGAGCGAGACAGACAGATCGAGCGGGAGCGAAAAACAGATAAAGCGAAAGTGAAAGACAGATTGAGCGAGCGAGACAGACAGGTCGAGCGAGAGAGACAGACAGGTCGAGCGAGAGAGACAGATCGAGCGAGAGAGAAAGACAGATCGAGCGAAAGTGAAAGACACATCGAGCGAGCGAGACAGACAGGTCGAGCGAGAGAGACAGACAGGTCGAGCGAGAGAGACAGACAGGTCGAGCGAGAGAGACAGACAGGTCGAGCGAGAGAGAAAGACAGATCGAGCGAGAGAGAAAGACAGATCGAGCGAGAGAGAAAGACAGATCGAACGGCAGCGAGAGAGACAGATCGAACGAGAGCGAGAGAGACAGATCGAGCGAGAGAGAAAGACAGATCGAGCGAGAGCGAGAGAGACAGATCGAGCGAGCGCGAGGAAGACAGGTCGAGCGCGAGGAAGACAGGTCGAGCGCGAGGAAGACAGGTCGAGCGCGAGGAAGACAGGTCGAGCGCGAGGAAGACAGGTCGAGCGCGAGGAAGACAGTTCGAGCGCGAGGAAGACAGATCAGGCGCGAGGAAGACAGATCGAGCGCGAGGAAGACAGATCGAGCGCGAGGAAGACAGATCGAGCGCGAGGAAGACAGGTCGAGCGCGAGGAAGACAGATCGAGCGCGTGGAAGACAGGTCGAGCGCGAGGAAGACAGATCGAGCGCGAGGAAGACAGATCGAGCGCGAGGAAGACAGATCGAGCGCGAGGAAGACAGATCGAGCGCGAGGAAGACAGATCGAGCGCGTGGAAGACAGATCGAGCGCGTGGAAGACAGATCGAGCGCGAGGAAGGCAGATCGAGCGAGAGAGAAAGACAGATCGAGCGAGAGAGAAAGACAGATCGAGCGAGAGAGAAAGACAGATTGAGCGAGAGAGAAAGACAGATCGAGCGAGAAAGACAGATCGAGCGAGAGAGAAAGACAGATCGAGCGAGAGAGAAAGACAGATCGAGCGAGAGAGAAAGACAGATCGAGCGAGAGAGAAAGACAGATCGAGCGAGAGAAAAAGACAGATCGAGCGAGAAAGACAGATCGAGCAAGAGAGAAAGACAGATCGAGCGAGAGAGAGAGAGACAGATCGAAGGAGAGAAAGACAGATCAAGCGAGAGAAAGACAGATCGAACGAGAGAGAAAGACAGATCGAGCGAGATAGAAAGACAGATCGAACGAGAGCGAGAGAGACAGATCGAACGAGAGCGAGAGAGACAGATCGAACGAGAGCGAGACAGATCGAACGAGAGCGAGACAGATCGAACGAGAGCGAGACAGATCGAACGAGAGCGAGACAGACAGATCGAACGAGAGCGAGACAGACAGATCGAACGAGAGCGAGACAGACAGATCGAACGCGAGAGTGACAGCCAGACAGAGAGAGAGAGAGAAAGGCAGATCGTGCGAGAAAGAAAGACAGATCGAGCGAGAGAGAAAGGCAGATCGAGCGAGAGAGAAAGGCAGATCGAGCGAGCGAGAAAGACAGATCGAGCGAGAGAGAAAGACAGATCGAGCGAGAGAGAAAGACAGATCGAGCGAGAGAGAAAGACAGATCGAGCGAGAGAGAAAGACAGATCAAGCGAGAAAGACAGATCGAGCAAGAGAGAAAGACAGATCGAGCGAGAGAGAAGGACAGATCGAGCGAGAGAGAAGGACAGATCGAGCGGCAGCGAGAGAGACAGATCGAAAGAGAGCGAGAGAGACAGATCGAGCGAGAGAGAAAGACAGATCGAGCGAGAGAGAAAGACAGATCGAGCGCGAGGAAGACAGATCGAGCGCGAGGAAGACAGATCGAGCGCGAGGAAGACAGATCGAGCGCGAGGAAGACAGATCGAGCGCGAGGAAGACAGATCGAGCGCGAGGAAGACAGATCGAGCGCGAGGAAGACTGATCGAGCGCGAGGAAGACAGATCGAGCGCGAGGAAGACAGATCGAGCGCGAGGAAGACAGATCGAGCGCGAGGAAGACAGATCGAGCGCGAGGAAGACAGATCGAGAGAAAGAGAAAGAGAAAGACAGATCGAATGAGAGTCAGACAGATCGAGAGTGACAGCCAGACAGAGAGAGAGAGAGAAAGGCAGATCGTGCGAGAAAGAAAGACAGATCGAGCGAGAGAGAAAGGCAGATCGAGCGAGAGAGAAAGGCAGATCGAGCGAGAGAGAAAGGCAGATCGAGCGAGAGAGAAAGACAGATCGAGCGAGATAGAAAGACAGATCGAGCGAGAGAGAAAGACAGATCGAGCGAGAAAGACAGATCGAGCGAGCGAGAAAGACAGATCGAGCGAGAGAGAAAGACAGATCGAGCGAGAGAGAAAGACAGATCGAGCAAGAGAGAAAGACAGATCGAGCGAGAGAGAAAGACAGATCGAGCGAGAGAAAAAGACAGATCGAGCGAGAGAAAAAGACAGATCGAGCGAGAAAGACAGATCGAGCAAGAGAGAAAGACAGATCGAGCGAGAGAGAGAGAGACAGATCGAAGGAGAGAAAGACAGATCAAGCGAGAGAAAGACAGATCGAACGAGAGAGAAAGACAGATCGAGTGAGATAGAAAGACAGATCGAACGAGAGCGAGAGAGACAGATCGAACGATGCGAGAGAGACAGATCGAACGAGAGCGAGACAGACAGATCGAACGAGAGCGAGACAGACAGATCGAACGAGAGCGAGACAGACAGATCAAACGAGAGCGAGACAGACAGATCGAACGAGAGCGAGACAGACAGATCGAACGAGAGCGAGACAGACAGATCGAACGAGAGCGAGACAGACAGATCGAACGAGAGCGAGACAGACAGATCGAACGAGAGCGAGACAGACAGATCGAACGAGAGCGAGACAGACAGATCGAACGAGAGCGAGACAGACAGATCGAACGAGAGCGAGACAGACAGATCGAACGAGAGCGAGAGAGACAGATCGAACGAGAGCGAGAGAGACAGATCGAGCGGGAGCGACAAACAGATCGAGCGATAGTGAAAGACAGATCGAGCGAGCGAGATAGACAGGTCGAGCGAGCGAGACAGACAGGTCGAGCGAGAGAGAAGGACAGATCGAGCGAGAGAGAAGGACAGATCGAGCGGCAGCGAGAGAGACAGATCGAAAGAGAGCGAGAGAGACAGATCGAGCGAGAGACAAAGACAGACCGAGCGAGAGAGAAAGACAGATCGAGCGCGAGGAAGACAGTTCGAGCGCGAGGAAGACAGATCGAGCGCGAGGAAGACAGATCGAGCGCGAGGAAGACAGATCGAGCGCGAGGAAGACAGATCGAGCGCGAGGAAGACAGATCGAGCGCGAGGAAGACAGATCGAGCGCGTGGGAGACAGGTCGAGCGCGTGGAAGACAGGTCGAGAGTGAGGAAGACAGTTCGAGCGCGAGGAAGACAGATCGAGCGCGAGGAAGACAGATCGAGCGCGAGGAAGACAGATCGAGCGCGAGGAAGACAGATCGAGCGCGTGGAAGACAGATCGAGCGCGAGGAAGACAGATCGAGCGAGAGAGAAAGACAGATCGAGCGAGAGAGAAAGACAGATCGAGCGAGAGAGAAAGACAGATCGAGCGAGAGAGAAAGACAGATCGAGCGAGAGAGAAAGACAGATCGAGCGAGAGAGAAAGACAGATCGAGCGAGAGAAAAAGACAGATCGAGCGACAAAGACAGATCGAGCAAGAGAGAAAGACAGATCGAGCGAGAGAGAGAGAGACAGATCGAAGGAGAGAAAGACAGATCAAGCGAGAGAAAGACAGATCGAACGAGAGAGAAAGACAGATCGAGCGAGATAGAAAGACAGATCGAACGAGAGCGAGAGAGACAGATCCAACGAGAGCGAGAGAGACAGATCGAACGAGAGCGAGAGAGACAGATCGAACGAGAGCGAGACAGACAGATCGAACGAGAGCGAGACAGACAGATCGAACGAGAGCGAGACAGACAGATCGAACGAGAGCGAGACAGACAGATCGAACGAGAGCGAGACAGACAGATCGAACGAGAGCGAGACAGACAGATCGAACGAGAGCGAGACAGACAGATCGAACGAGAGCGAGACAGACAGATCGAACGAGAGCGAGAGAGACAGATCGAACGACAGCGAGAGAGACAGATCGAGCGGGAGCGACAAACAGATCGAGCGAAAGTGAAAGACAGATCGAGCGAGCGAGACAGACAGGTCGAGCGCGAGGAAGACAGATCGAGCGCGAGGAAGACAGATCGAGCGCGAGGAAGACAGATCGAGCGCGAGGAAGACAGATCGAGCGCGAAGAAGACAGATCGAGCGCGAGGAAGACAGATCGAGCGCGAGGAAGACAGATCGAGCGCGAGGAAGACAGATCGAGCGCGAGGAAGACAGATCGAGCGAGAGAGAAAGACAGATCGAGCGAGAAAGACAGATCGAGCGAGAGAGAAAGACAGATCGAGCGAGAGAGAAAGACAGATCGAGCGAGAGAGAAATACAGATCGAGCGAGAGAGAAAGACAGATCGAGCGAGAGAAAAAGACAGATCGAGCGACAAAGACAGATCGAGCAAGAGAGAAAGACAGATCGAGCGAGAGAGAGAGAGACAGATCGAAGGAGAGAAAGACAGATCAAGCGAGAGAAAGACAGATCGAACGAGAGAGAAAGACAGATCGAGCGAGATAGAAAGACAGATCGAACGAGAGCGAGAGAGACAGATCGAACGAGAGCGAGAGAGACAGATCGAACGAGAGCGAGAGAGACAGATCGAACGAGAGCGAGACAGACAGATCGAACGAGAGCGAGACAGACAGATCGAACGAGAGCGAGACAGACAGATCGAACGAGAGCGAGACAGACAGATCGAACGAGAGCGAGACAGACAGATCGAACGAGAGCGAGACAGACAGATCGAACGAGAGCGAGACAGACAGATCGAACGAGAGCGAGACAGACAGATCGAACGAGAGCGAGAGAGACAGATCGAACGACAGCGAGAGAGACAGATCGAGCGGGAGCGACAAACAGATCGAGCGAAAGTGAAAGACAGATCGAGCGAGCGAGACAGACAGGTCGAGCGAGCGAGACGGACAGGTCGAGCGAGAGAGAAGGACAGATCGAGCGAGAGAGAAGGACAGATCGAGCGGCAGCGAGAGAGACAGATCGAAAGAGAGCGAGAGAGACAGATCGAGCGAGAGAGAAAGACAGATCGAGCGAGAGAGAAAGACAGATCGAGCGCGAGGAAGACAGATCGAGCGCGAGGAAGACGGATCGAGCGCGAGGAAGACGGATCGAGCGCGAGGAAGACGGATCGAGCGCGAGGAAGACAGATCGAGCGCGAGGAAGACAGATCGAGCGCGAGGAAGACAGATCGAGCGCGAGGAAGACAGATCGAGCGCGTGGAAGACAGATCGAGCGCGAGGAAGACAGATCGAGCGCGAGGAAGACAGATCGAGCGCGAGGAAGACAGATCGAGCGCGAGGAAGACAGATCGAGCGCGAGGAAGACAGATCGAGCGCGAGGAAGACAGATCGAGCGCGAGGAAGACAGATCGAGCGCGAGGAAGACAGATCGAGCGCGAGGAAGACAGATCGAGCGCGAGGAAGACAGATCGAGCGCGAGGAAGACAGATCGAGCGCGAGGAAGACAGATCGAGCGCGAGGAAGACAGATCGAGCGCGAGGAAGACAGATCGAGCGCGAGGAAGACAGATCGAGCGCGAGGACACAGATCGAGCGCGAGGAAGACAGATCGAGCGCGAAGAAGACAGATCGAGCGCGAGGAAGACAGATCGAGAGAAAGAGAAAGAGAAAGACAGATCGAACGAGAGTCAGACAGATCGAGAGTGACAGCCAGACAGAGAGAGAGAGAGAAAGGCAGATCGTGCGAGAAAGAAAGACAGATCGAGCGAGAGAGAAAGGCAGATCGAGCGAGAGAGAAAGGCAGATCGAGCGAGCGAGAAAGACAGATCGAGCGAGAGAGAAAGACAGATCGAGCGAGAGAGAAAGACAGATCGAGCGAGAGAGAAAGACAGATCGAGCGAGAGAGAAAGACAGATCGAGCGAGAGAGAAAGACAGATCGAGCGAGAGAGAAAGACAGATCGAGCGAGAAAGACAGATCGAGCGAGCGAGAAAGACAGATCGAGCGAGAGAGAAAGACAGATCGAGCGAGAAAGACAGATCGAGCGAGAAAGACAGATCAAGCAAGAGAGAAAGACAGATCGAGCGAGAAAGACAGATCGAGCAAGAGAGAAAGACAGATCAAGCGAGAGAGAAAGACAGATCGAGCGAGCGAGACAGACAGATCGAGCGAGACAGACAGATCGAGCGAGAGAGAAAGGCAGATCGAGCGAGAAAGGCAGATCGAGCGAGAGAGAGAAAGACAGACAGATCGAGCGAGAGAGACAGACAGACAGACAGATCGAGGGAGAAAGCCAGAGGGAGAGAGAGAGAAAGGCAGGTCGATCGAGGGAGAAAGACAGATCGAGCGAGAGAGAAAGACAGATGGCGCGAAAAAGACAGATGGAGCGAAAAAGACAGATGGAGCGAAAAAGACAGATCGAGCGAGAGAGAAAGACAGATCGAGCGAGAGAGAAAGACAGATCGAGCGAGAGAGAAAGACAGATCGAGCGAGAGAGAAAGACAGATCGAGCGAGAGAGAAAGACAGATCGAGCGAGAGAGACAGATCGAACGAGAGTGAGAGAGACAGATCGAACGAGAGCGAGAGAGACAGATCGAGCGGGAGCGAAAAACAGATAAAGCGAAAGTGAAAGACAGATTGAGCGAGCGAGACAGACAGGTCGAGCGAGAGAGACAGACAGGTCGAGCGAGAGAGACAGATCGAGCGAGAGAGAAAGACAGATCGAGCGAAAGTGAAAGACACATCGAGCGAGCGAGACAGACAGGTCGAGCGAGAGAGACAGACAGGTCGAGCGAGAGAGACAGACAGGTCGAGCGAGAGAGACAGACAGGTCGAGCGAGAGAGACAGACAGGTCGAGCGAGAGAGAAAGACAGATCGAGCGAGAGAGAAAGACAGATCGAGCGAGAGAGAAAGACAGATCGAACGGCAGCGAGAGAGACAGATCGAACGAGAGCGAGAGAGACAGATCGAGCGAGAGAGAAAGACAGATCGAGCGAGAGCGAGAGAGACAGATCGAGCGAGCGCGAGGAAGACAGGTCGAGCGCGAGGAAGACAGGTCGAGCGCGAGGAAGACAGGTCGAGCGCGAGGAAGACAGGTCGAGCGCGAGGAAGACAGTTCGAGCGCGAGGAAGACAGATCAGGCGCGAGGAAGACAGATCGAGCGCGAGGAAGACAGATCGAGCGCGAGGAAGACAGATCGAGCGCGAGGAAGACAGATCGAGCGCGAGGAAGACAGGTCGAGCGCGAGGAAGACAGATCGAGCGCGTGGAAGACAGGTCGAGCGCGAGGAAGACAGATCGAGCGCGAGGAAGACAGATCGAGCGCGAGGAAGACAGATCGAGCGCGAGGAAGACAGATCGAGCGCGAGGAAGACAGATCGAGCGCGAGGAAGACAGATCGAGCGCGTGGAAGACAGATCGAGCGCGTGGAAGACAGATCGAGCGCGAGGAAGGCAGATCGAGCGAGAGAGAAAGACAGATCGAGCGAGAGAGAAAGACAGATCGAGCGAGAGAGAAAGACAGATTGAGCGAGAGAGAAAGACAGATCGAGCGAGAAAGACAGATCGAGCGAGAGAGAAAGACAGATCGAGCGAGAGAGAAAGACAGATCGAGCGAGAGAGAAAGACAGATCGAGCGAGAGAGAAAGACAGATCGAGCGAGAGAAAAAGACAGATCGAGCGAGAAAGACAGATCGAGCAAGAGAGAAAGACAGATCGAGCGAGAGAGAGAGAGACAGATCGAAGGAGAGAAAGACAGATCAAGCGAGAGAAAGACAGATCGAACGAGAGAGAAAGACAGATCGAGCGAGATAGAAAGACAGATCGAACGAGAGCGAGAGAGACAGATCGAACGAGAGCGAGAGAGACAGATCGAACGAGAGCGAGACAGATCGAACGAGAGCGAGACAGATCGAACGAGAGCGAGACAGATCGAACGAGAGCGAGACAGACAGATCGAACGAGAGCGAGACAGACAGATCGAACGAGAGCGAGACAGACAGATCGAACGAGAGCGAGACAGACAGATCGAACGCGAGAGTGACAGCCAGACAGAGAGAGAGAGAGAAAGGCAGATCGTGCGAGAAAGAAAGACAGATCGAGCGAGAGAGAAAGGCAGATCGAGCGAGAGAGAAAGGCAGATCGAGCGAGCGAGAAAGACAGATCGAGCGAGAGAGAAAGACAGATCGAGCGAGAGAGAAAGACAGATCGAGCGAGAGAGAAAGACAGATCGAGCGAGAGAGAAAGACAGATCAAGCGAGAAAGACAGATCGAGCAAGAGAGAAAGACAGATCGAGCGAGAGAGAAGGACAGATCGAGCGAGAGAGAAGGACAGATCGAGCGGCAGCGAGAGAGACAGATCGAAAGAGAGCGAGAGAGACAGATCGAGCGAGAGAGAAAGACAGATCGAGCGAGAGAGAAAGACAGATCGAGCGCGAGGAAGACAGATCGAGCGCGAGGAAGACAGATCGAGCGCGAGGAAGACAGATCGAGCGCGAGGAAGACAGATCGAGCGCGAGGAAGACAGATCGAGCGCGAGGAAGACAGATCGAGCGCGAGGAAGACAGATCGAGCGCGAGGAAGACAGATCGAGCGCGAGGAAGACAGATCGAGCGCGAGGAAGACAGATCGAGCGCGAGGAAGACAGATCGAGCGCGAGGAAGACAGATCGAGCGCGAGGAAGACAGATCGAGCGCGAGGAAGACAGATCGAGCGCGAGGAAGACAGATCGAGCGCGAGGAAGACAGATCGAGCGCGAGGAAGACAGATCGAGCGCGAGGAAGACAGATCGAGCGCGAGGAAGACAGATCGAGAGAAAGAGAAAGAGAAAGACAGATCGAATGAGAGTCAGACAGATCGAGAGTGACAGCCAGACAGAGAGAGAGAGAGAAAGGCAGATCGTGCGAGAAAGAAAGACAGATCGAGCGAGAGAGAAAGGCAGATCGAGCGAGAGAGAAAGGCAGATCGAGCGAGAGAGAAAGACAGATCGAGCGAGAGAGAAAGACAGATCGAGCGAGAGAGAAAGACAGATCGAGCGAGAAAGACAGATCGAGCGAGCGAGAAAGACAGATCGAGCGAGAGAGAAAGACAGATCGAGCGAGAAAGACAGATCGAGCGAGAGAGAAAGACAGATCGAGCGAGAGAGAAAGACAGATCGAGCGAGCGAGACAGACAGATCGAGCGAGAGAGAAAGACAGATCGAGCCAGAAAGGCAGATCGAGCGAGAAAGACAGACAGATCGAGCGAGAGCGAGACAGACAGATCGAGCGAGAGAGACAGACAGACAGACAGATCGAGGGAGAAAGCCAGAGGGAGAGAGAGAGAAAGGCAGGTCGAGCGAGGGAGAAAGACAGATCGAGCGAGAGAGAAAGACAGATGGCGCGAAAAAGACAGATGGAGCGAAAAAGACAGATGGAGCGAAAAAGACAGATGGAGCGAAAAAGACAGATCGAGCGAGAAAGACAGATCGAGCGAGAGAGAAAGACAGATCGAGCGAGAGAGAAAGACAGATCGAGCGAGAGAGAAAGACAGATCGAGCGAGAGAGAAAGACAGATCGAGCGAGAGAGACAGATCGAACGAGAGCGAGAGAGACAGATCGAACGAGAGCGAGAGAGACAGATCGAGCGGGAGCGAAAAACAGATCGAGCGAAAGCGAAAGACAGATCGAGCGAGCGAGACAGACAGGTCGAGCGAGAGAGACAGACAGGTCGAGCGAGAGAGACAGATCGAGCAAGAGAGAAAGACAGATCGAGCGAAAGTGAAAGACAGATCGAGCGAGCGAGACAGACAGGTCGAGCGAGAGAGAAAGACAGATCGAGCGAGAGAGAAAGACAGATCGAGCGAGAAAGGCAGATCGAGCGAGAGAGAAAAGCAGATCGAGCGAGAGAGAAATACAGATCGAGCGAGAGAGAAAGACAGATCGAACGGCAGCGAGAGAGACAGATCGAACGAGAGCGAGAGAGACAGATCGAGCGAGAGAGAAAGACAGATCGAGCGAGAGAGAAAGACAGATCGAGCGAGAGAGAAAGACAGATCGAGCGAGAGTGAAAGACAGATCGAGCGAGAGTGAAAGACAGATCAAGCGAGAGAAAAAGACAGATCGAGCGAGAGAAAAAGACAGATCGAGCGAGAAAGACAGATCGAGCGAGAGAGAGACAGATCGAGCGAGAGAGAGACAGATCGAGCGAGAGAGAGACAGATCGAAGGAGAGAAAGACAGATCGAGCGAGAGAAAGACAGATCGAACGAGAGTGAAAGACAGATCGAGCGAGATAGAGAGACAGATCGAACGAGAGCGAGAGAGACAGATCGAACGAGAGCGAGAGAGACAGATCGAACGAGAGCGAGAGAGACAGATCGAACGAGAGCGAGAGAGACAGATCGAACGAGAGCGAGACAGACAGATCGAACGAGAGCGAGACAGACAGATCGAACGAGAGCGAGACAGACAGATCGAACGAGAGCGAGACAGACAGATCGAACGAGAGCGAGACAGACAGATCGAACGAGAGCGAGACAGACAGATCGAACGAGAGCGAGACAGACAGATCGAACGAGAGCGAGACAGACAGATCGAACGAGAGCGAGACAGACAGATCGAACAAGAGCGAGAGAGACAGATCGAGCGAGAGAGAAAGACAGATCGAGCGAGAGAGAAAGACAGATCGAGCGCGAGGAAGACAGATCGAGCGCGAGGAAGACAGATCGAGCGCGAGGAAGACAGATCGAGCGCGAGGAAGACAGATCGAGCGCGAGGAAGACAGATCGAGCGCGAGGAAGACAGATCGAGCGCGAGGAAGACAGATCGAGCGCGAGGAAGACAGATCGAGCGCGAGGAAGACAGATCGAGCGCGAGGAAGACAGATCGAGCGCGAGGAAGACAGATCGAGCGCGAGGAAGACAGATCGAGCGCGAGGAAGACAGATCGAGCGCGAGGAAGACAGATCGAGCGCGAGGAAGACAGATCGAGCGCGAGAAAGACATATCGAGCGCGGGAAAGACAGATCGAGCGCGGGAAAGACAGATCGAGCGCGGGAAAGATAGATCGAACGCGAGAAAGACAGATCGAGAGTGACAGCCAGACAGAGAGAGAGAGAGAAAGGCAGATCGTGCGAGAAAGAAAGACAGATCGAGCGAGAGAGAAAGGCAGATCGAGCGAGAGAGAAAGGCAGATCGAGCGAGCGAGAAAGACAGATCGAGCGAGAGAGAAAGACAGATCGAGCGAGAGAGAAAGACAGATCGAGCGAGAGAGAAAGACAGATCGAGCGAGAGAGAAAGACAGATCGAGCAAGAGAGAAAGACAGATCGAGCGAGAGAGAAAGACAGATCGAGGGAGAAAGCCAGAGGGAGAGAGAGAGAAAGGCAGGTCGAGCGAGGGAGAAAGACAGATCGAGCGAGAGAGAAAGACAGATGGCGCGAAAAAGACAGATCGAGCGAGAGAGAGACAGATCGAGCGAGAGAGAGACAGATCGAAGGAGAGAAAGACAGATCGAGCGAGAGAAAGACAGATCGAACGAGAGAGAAAGACAGATCGAGCGAGATAGAGAGACAGATCGAACGAGAGCGAGAGAGACAGATCGAACGAGAGCGAGAGAGACAGATCGAATGAGAGCGAGACAGACAGATCGAACGAGAGCGAGACAGACAGATCGAACGAGAGCGAGACAGACAGATCGAACGAGAGCGAGACAGACAGATCGAACGAGAGCGAGACAGACAGATCGAACGAGAGCGAGACAGACAGATCGAACTAGAGCGAGACAGACAGATCGAACGAGAGCGAGACAGACAGATCGAACGAGAGCGAGACAGACAGATCGAACGAGAGCGAGACAGACAGATCGAACAAGAGCGAGAGAGACAGATCGAGCGAGAGAGAAAGACAGATCGAGCGAGAGAGAAAGACAGATCGAGCGCGAGGAAGACAGATCGAGCGCGAGGAAGACAGATCGAGCGCGAGGAAGACAGATCGAGCGCGAGGAAGACAGATCGAGCGCGAGGAAGACAGATCGAGCGCGAGGAAGACAGATCGAGCGCGAGGAAGACAGATCGAGCGCGAGGAAGACAGATCGAGCGCGAGGAAGACAGATCGAGCGCGAGGAAGACAGATCGAGCGCGAGGAAGACAGATCGAGCGCGAGGAAGACAGATCGAGAGAAAGAGAAAGAGAAAGACAGATCGAATGAGAGTCAGACAGATCGAGAGTGACAGCCAGACAGAGAGAGAGAGAGAAAGGCAGATCGTGCGAGAAAGAAAGACAGATCGAGCGAGAGAGAAAGGCAGATCGAGCGAGAGAGAAAGGCAGATCGAGCGAGAGAGAAAGGCAGATCGAGCGAGAGAGAAAGACAGATCGAGCGAGATAGAAAGACAGATCGAGCGAGAGAGAAAGACAGATCGAGCGAGAAAGACAGATCGAGCGAGCGAGAAAGACAGATCGAGCGAGAGAGAAAGACAGATCGAGCGAGAGAGAAAGACAGATCGAGCAAGAGAGAAAGACAGATCGAGCGAGAGAGAAAGACAGATCGAGCGAGAGAAAAAGACAGATCGAGCGAGAGAAAAAGACAGATCGAGCGAGAAAGACAGATCGAGCAAGAGAGAAAGACAGATCGAGCGAGAGAGAGAGAGACAGATCGAAGGAGAGAAAGACAGATCAAGCGAGAGAAAGACAGATCGAACGAGAGAGAAAGACAGATCGAGTGAGATAGAAAGACAGATCGAACGAGAGCGAGAGAGACAGATCGAACGATGCGAGAGAGACAGATCGAACGAGAGCGAGACAGACAGATCGAACGAGAGCGAGACAGACAGATCGAACGAGAGCGAGACAGACAGATCAAACGAGAGCGAGACAGACAGATCGAACGAGAGCGAGACAGACAGATCGAACGAGAGCGAGACAGACAGATCGAACGAGAGCGAGACAGACAGATCGAACGAGAGCGAGACAGACAGATCGAACGAGAGCGAGACAGACAGATCGAACGAGAGCGAGACAGACAGATCGAACGAGAGCGAGACAGATAGATCGAACGAGAGCGAGAGAGACAGATCGAACGAGAGCGAGAGAGACAGATCGAACGAGAGCGAGAGAGACAGATCGAGCGGGAGCGACAAACAGATCGAGCGATAGTGAAAGACAGATCGAGCGAGCGAGATAGACAGGTCGAGCAAGCGAGACAGACAGGTCGAGCGAGAGAGAAGGACAGATCGAGCGAGAGAGAAGGACAGATCGAGCGGCAGCGAGAGAGACAGATCGAAAGAGAGCGAGAGAGACAGATCGAGCGAGAGACAAAGACAGACCGAGCGAGAGAGAAAGACAGATCGAGCGCGAGGAAGACAGTTCGAGCGCGAGGAAGACAGATCGAGCGCGAGGAAGACAGATCGAGCGCGAGGAAGACAGATCGAGCGCGAGGAAGACAGATCGAGCGCGAGGAAGACAGATCGAGCGCGAGGAAGACAGATCGAGCGCGAGGAAGACAGATCGAGCGCGTGGGAGACAGGTCGAGCGCGTGGAAGACAGGTCGAGAGTGAGGAAGACAGTTCGAGCGCGAGGAAGACAGATCGAGCGCGAGGAAGACAGATCGAGCGCGAGGAAGACAGATCGAGCGCGAGGAAGACAGATCGAGCGCGTGGAAGACAGATCGAGCACGAGGAAGACAGATCGAGCGAGAGAGAAAGACAGATCGAGCGAGAGAGAAAGACAGATCGAGCGAGAGAGAAAGACAGATCGAGCGAGAGAGAAAGACAGATCGAGCGAGAGAGAAAGACAGATCGAGCGAGAGAGAAAGACAGATCGAGCGAGAGAAAAAGACAGATCGAGCGACAAAGACAGATCGAGCAAGAGAGAAAGACAGATCGAGCGAGAGAGAGAGAGACAGATCGAAGGAGAGAAAGACAGATCAAGCGAGAGAAAGACAGATCGAACGAGAGAGAAAGACAGATCGAGCGAGATAGAAAGACAGATCGAACGAGAGCGAGAGAGACAGATCCAACGAGAGCGAGAGAGACAGATCGAACGAGAGCGAGAGAGACAGATCGAACGAGAGCGAGACAGACAGATCGAACGAGAGCGAGACAGACAGATCGAACGAGAGCGAGACAGACAGATCGAACGAGAGCGAGACAGACAGATCGAACGAGAGCGAGACAGACAGATCGAACGAGAGCGAGACAGACAGATCGAACGAGAGCGAGACAGACAGATCGAACGAGAGCGAGACAGACAGATCGAACGAGAGCGAGAGAGACAGATCGAACGACAGCGAGAGAGACAGATCGAGCGGGAGCGACAAACAGATCGAGCGAAAGTGAAAGACAGATCGAGCGAGCGAGACAGACAGGTCGAGCGCGAGGAAGACAGATCGAGCGCGAGGAAGACAGATCGAGCGCGAGGAAGACAGATCGAGCGCGAGGAAGACAGATCGAGCGCGAGGAAGACAGATCGAGCGCGAGGAAGACAGATCGAGCGCGAGGAAGACAGATCGAGCGCGAGGAAGACAGATCGAGCGCGAGGAAGACAGATCGAGCGAGAGAGAAAGACAGATCGAGCGAGAAAGACAGATCGAGCGAGAGAGAAAGACAGATCGAGCGAGAGAGAAAGACAGATCGAGCGAGAGAGAAATACAGATCGAGCGAGAGAGAAAGACAGATCGAGCGAGAGAAAAAGACAGATCGAGCGACAAAGACAGATCGAGCAAGAGAGAAAGACAGATCGAGCGAGAGAGAGAGAGACAGATCGAAGGAGAGAAAGACAGATCAAGCGAGAGAAAGACAGATCGAACGAGAGAGAAAGACAGATCGAGCGAGATAGAAAGACAGATCGAACGAGAGCGAGAGAGACAGATCGAACGAGAGCGAGAGAGACAGATCGAACGAGAGCGAGAGAGACAGATCGAACGAGAGCGAGACAGACAGATCGAACGAGAGCGAGACAGACAGATCGAACGAGAGCGAGACAGACAGATCGAACGAGAGCGAGACAGACAGATCGAACGAGAGCGAGACAGACAGATCGAACGAGAGCGAGACAGACAGATCGAACGAGAGCGAGACAGACAGATCGAACGAGAGCGAGAGAGACAGATCGAACGACAGCGAGAGAGACAGATCGAGCGGGAGCGACAAACAGATCGAGCGAAAGTGAAAGACAGATCGAGCGAGCGAGACAGACAGGTCGAGCGAGCGAGACGGACAGGTCGAGCGAGAGAGAAGGACAGATCGAGCGAGAGAGAAGGACAGATCGAGCGGCAGCGAGAGAGACAGATCGAAAGAGAGCGAGAGAGACAGATCGAGCGAGAGAGAAAGACAGATCGAGCGAGAGAGAAAGACAGATCGAGCGCGAGGAAGACAGATCGAGCGCGAGGAAGACGGATCGAGCGCGAGGAAGACGGATCGAGCGCGAGGAAGACGGATCGAGCGCGAGGAAGACAGATCGAGCGCGAGGAAGACAGATCGAGCGCGAGGAAGACAGATCGAGCGCGAGGAAGACAGATCGAGCGCGTGGAAGACAGATCGAGCGCGAGGAAGACAGATCGAGCGCGAGGAAGACAGATCGAGCGCGAGGAAGACAGATCGAGCGCGAGGAAGACAGATCGAGCGCGAGGAAGACAGATCGAGCGCGAGGAAGACAGATCGAGCGCGAGGAAGACAGATCGAGCGCGAGGAAGACAGATCGAGCGCGAGGAAGACAGATCGAGCGCGAGGAAGACAGATCGAGCGCGAGGAAGACAGATCGAGCGCGAGGAAGACAGATCGAGCGCGAGGAAGACAGATCGAGCGCGAGGAAGACAGATCGAGCGCGAGGAAGACAGATCGAGCGCGAGGACACAGATCGAGCGCGAGGAAGACAGATCGAGCGCGAAGAAGACAGATCGAGCGCGAGGAAGACAGATCGAGAGAAAGAGAAAGAGAAAGACAGATCGAACGAGAGTCAGACAGATCGAGAGTGACAGCCAGACAGAGAGAGAGAGAGAAAGGCAGATCGTGCGAGAAAGAAAGACAGATCGAGCGAGAGAGAAAGGCAGATCGAGCGAGAGAGAAAGGCAGATCGAGCGAGCGAGAAAGACAGATCGAGCGAGAGAGAAAGACAGATCGAGCGAGAGAGAAAGACAGATCGAGCGAGAGAGAAAGACAGATCGAGCGAGAGAGAAAGACAGATCGAGCGAGAGAGAAAGACAGATCGAGCGAGAGAGAAAGACAGATCGAGCGAGAAAGACAGATCGAGCGAGCGAGAAAGACAGATCGAGCGAGAGAGAAAGACAGATCGAGCGAGAAAGACAGATCGAGCGAGAAAGACAGATCAAGCAAGAGAGAAAGACAGATCGAGCGAGAAAGACAGATCGAGCAAGAGAGAAAGACAGATCAAGCGAGAGAGAAAGACAGATCGAGCGAGCGAGACAGACAGATCGAGCGAGACAGACAGATCGAGCGAGAGAGAAAGACAGATCGAGCGAGAAAGGCAGATCGAGCGAGAGAGAGAAAGACAGACAGATCGAGCGAGAGAGACAGACAGACAGACAGATCGAGGGAGAAAGCCAGAGGGAGAGAGAGAGAAAGGCAGGTCGATCGAGGGAGAAAGACAGATCGAGCGAGAGAGAAAGACAGATGGCGCGAAAAAGACAGATGGAGCGAAAAAGACAGATGGAGCGAAAAAGACAGATCGAGCGAGAGAGAAAGACAGATCGAGCGAGAGAGAAAGACAGATCGAGCGAGAGAGAAAGACAGATCGAGCGAGAGAGAAAGACAGATCGAGCGAGAGAGAAAGACAGATCGAGCGAGAGAGACAGATCGAACGAGAGCGAGAGAGACAGATCGAACGAGAGCGAGAGAGACAGATCGAGCGGGAGCGAAAAACAGATAAAGCGAAAGTGAAAGACAGATTGAGCGAGCGAGACAGACAGGTCGAGCGAGAGAGACAGACAGGTCGAGCGAGAGAGACAGATCGAGCGAGAGAGAAAGACAGATCGAGCGAAAGTGAAAGACACATCGAGCGAGCGAGACAGACAGGTCGAGCGAGAGAGACAGACAGGTCGAGCGAGAGAGACAGACAGGTCGAGCGAGAGAGACAGACAGGTCGAGCGAGAGAGAAAGACAGATCGAGCGAGAGAGAAAGACAGATCGAGCGAGAGAGAAAGACAGATCGAACGGCAGCGAGAGAGACAGATCGAACGAGAGCGAGAGAGACAGATCGAGCGAGAGAGAAAGACAGATCGAGCGAGAGCGAGAGAGACAGATCGAGCGAGCGCGAGGAAGACAGGTCGAGCGCGAGGAAGACAGGTCGAGCGCGAGGAAGACAGGTCGAGCGCGAGGAAGACAGGTCGAGCGCGAGGAAGACAGTTCGAGCGCGAGGAAGACAGATCAGGCGCGAGGAAGACAGATCGAGCGCGAGGAAGACAGATCGAGCGCGAGGAAGACAGATCGAGCGCGAGGAAGACAGGTCGAGCGCGAGGAAGACAGATCGAGCGCGTGGAAGACAGGTCGAGCGCGAGGAAGACAGATCGAGCGCGAGGAAGACAGATCGAGCGCGAGGAAGACAGATCGAGCGCGAGGAAGACAGATCGAGCGCGAGGAAGACAGATCGAGCGCGTGGAAGACAGATCGAGCGCGTGGAAGACAGATCGAGCGCGAGGAAGGCAGATCGAGCGAGAGAGAAAGACAGATCGAGCGAGAGAGAAAGACAGATCGAGCGAGAGAGAAAGACAGATTGAGCGAGAGAGAAAGACAGATCGAGCGAGAAAGACAGATCGAGCGAGAGAGAAAGACAGATCGAGCGAGAGAGAAAGACAGATCGAGCGAGAGAGAAAGACAGATCGAGCGAGAGAGAAAGACAGATCGAGCGAGAGAAAAAGACAGATCGAGCGAGAAAGACAGATCGAGCAAGAGAGAAAGACAGATCGAGCGAGAGAGAGAGAGACAGATCGAAGGAGAGAAAGACAGATCAAGCGAGAGAAAGACAGATCGAACGAGAGAGAAAGACAGATCGAGCGAGATAAAAAAGACAGATCGAACGAGAGCGAGACAGACAGATCGAACGAGAGCGAGACAGACAGATCGAACGAGAGCGAGACAGACAGATCGAACGAGAGCGAGACAGACAGATCGAACGAGAGCGAGACAGACAGATCGAACGAGAGCGAGACAGACAGATCGAACGAGAGCGAGAGAGACAGATCGAACGAGAGCGAGAGAGACAGATCGAGCGGGAGCGACAAACAGATCGAGCGATAGTGAAAGACAGATCGAGCGAGCGAGATAGACAGGTCGAGCGAGCGAGACAGACAGGTCGAGCGAGAGAGAAGGACAGATCGAGCGAGAGAGAAGGACAGATCGAGCGGCAGCGAGAGAGACAGATCGAAAGAGAGCGAGAGAGACAGATCGAGCGAGAGACAAAGACAGACCGAGCGAGAGAGAAAGACAGATCGAGCGCGAGGAAGACAGTTCGAGCGCGAGGAAGACAGATCGAGCGCGAGGAAGACAGATCGAGCGCGAGGAAGACAGATCGAGCGCGAGGAAGACAGATCGAGCGCGAGGAAGACAGATCGAGCGCGAGGAAGACAGATCGAGCGCGTGGGAGACAGGTCGAGCGCGTGGAAGACAGGTCGAGAGTGAGGAAGACAGTTCGAGCGCGAGGAAGACAGATCGAGCGCGAGGAAGACAGATCGAGCGCGAGGAAGACAGATCGAGCGCGAGGAAGACAGATCGAGCGCGTGGAAGACAGATCGAGCGCGAGGAAGACAGATCGAGCGAGAGAGAAAGACAGATCGAGCGAGAGAGAAAGACAGATCGAGCGAGAGAGAAAGACAGATCGAGCGAGAGAGAAAGACAGATCGAGCGAGAGAGAAAGACAGATCGAGCGAGAGAGAAAGACAGATCGAGCGAGAGAAAAAGACAGATCGAGCGACAAAGACAGATCGAGCAAGAGAGAAAGACAGATCGAGCGAGAGAGAGAGAGACAGATCGAAGGAGAGAAAGACAGATCAAGCGAGAGAAAGACAGATCGAACGAGAGAGAAAGACAGATCGAGCGAGATAGAAAGACAGATCGAACGAGAGCGAGAGAGACAGATCCAACGAGAGCGAGAGAGACAGATCGAACGAGAGCGAGAGAGACAGATCGAACGAGAGCGAGACAGACAGATCGAACGAGAGCGAGACAGACAGATCGAACGAGAGCGAGACAGACAGATCGAACGAGAGCGAGACAGACAGATCGAACGAGAGCGAGACAGACAGATCGAACGAGAGCGAGACAGACAGATCGAACGAGAGCGAGACAGACAGATCGAACGAGAGCGAGACAGACAGATCGAACGAGAGCGAGAGAGACAGATCGAACGACAGCGAGAGAGACAGATCGAGCGGGAGCGACAAACAGATCGAGCGAAAGTGAAAGACAGATCGAGCGAGCGAGACAGACAGGTCGAGCGCGAGGAAGACAGATCGAGCGCGAGGAAGACAGATCGAGCGCGAGGAAGACAGATCGAGCGCGAGGAAGACAGATCGAGCGCGAAGAAGACAGATCGAGCGCGAGGAAGACAGATCGAGCGCGAGGAAGACAGATCGAGCGCGAGGAAGACAGATCGAGCGCGAGGAAGACAGATCGAGCGAGAGAGAAAGACAGATCGAGCGAGAAAGACAGATCGAGCGAGAGAGAAAGACAGATCGAGCGAGAGAGAAAGACAGATCGAGCGAGAGAGAAATACAGATCGAGCGAGAGAGAAAGACAGATCGAGCGAGAGAAAAAGACAGATCGAGCGACAAAGACAGATCGAGCAAGAGAGAAAGACAGATCGAGCGAGAGAGAGAGAGACAGATCGAAGGAGAGAAAGACAGATCAAGCGAGAGAAAGACAGATCGAACGAGAGAGAAAGACAGATCGAGCGAGATAGAAAGACAGATCGAACGAGAGCGAGAGAGACAGATCGAACGAGAGCGAGAGAGACAGATCGAACGAGAGCGAGAGAGACAGATCGAACGAGAGCGAGACAGACAGATCGAACGAGAGCGAGACAGACAGATCGAACGAGAGCGAGACAGACAGATCGAACGAGAGCGAGACAGACAGATCGAACGAGAGCGAGACAGACAGATCGAACGAGAGCGAGACAGACAGATCGAACGAGAGCGAGACAGACAGATCGAACGAGAGCGAGACAGACAGATCGAACGAGAGCGAGAGAGACAGATCGAACGACAGCGAGAGAGACAGATCGAGCGGGAGCGACAAACAGATCGAGCGAAAGTGAAAGACAGATCGAGCGAGCGAGACAGACAGGTCGAGCGAGCGAGACGGACAGGTCGAGCGAGAGAGAAGGACAGATCGAGCGAGAGAGAAGGACAGATCGAGCGGCAGCGAGAGAGACAGATCGAAAGAGAGCGAGAGAGACAGATCGAGCGAGAGAGAAAGACAGATCGAGCGAGAGAGAAAGACAGATCGAGCGCGAGGAAGACAGATCGAGCGCGAGGAAGACGGATCGAGCGCGAGGAAGACGGATCGAGCGCGAGGAAGACGGATCGAGCGCGAGGAAGACAGATCGAGCGCGAGGAAGACAGATCGAGCGCGAGGAAGACAGATCGAGCGCGAGGAAGACAGATCGAGCGCGTGGAAGACAGATCGAGCGCGAGGAAGACAGATCGAGCGCGAGGAAGACAGATCGAGCGCGAGGAAGACAGATCGAGCGCGAGGAAGACAGATCGAGCGCGAGGAAGACAGATCGAGCGCGAGGAAGACAGATCGAGCGCGAGGAAGACAGATCGAGCGCGAGGAAGACAGATCGAGCGCGAGGAAGACAGATCGAGCGCGAGGAAGACAGATCGAGCGCGAGGAAGACAGATCGAGCGCGAGGAAGACAGATCGAGCGCGAGGAAGACAGATCGAGCGCGAGGAAGACAGATCGAGCGCGAGGAAGACAGATCGAGCGCGAGGACACAGATCGAGCGCGAGGAAGACAGATCGAGCGCGAAGAAGACAGATCGAGCGCGAGGAAGACAGATCGAGAGAAAGAGAAAGAGAAAGACAGATCGAACGAGAGTCAGACAGATCGAGAGTGACAGCCAGACAGAGAGAGAGAGAGAAAGGCAGATCGTGCGAGAAAGAAAGACAGATCGAGCGAGAGAGAAAGGCAGATCGAGCGAGAGAGAAAGGCAGATCGAGCGAGCGAGAAAGACAGATCGAGCGAGAGAGAAAGACAGATCGAGCGAGAGAGAAAGACAGATCGAGCGAGAGAGAAAGACAGATCGAGCGAGAGAGAAAGACAGATCGAGCGAGAGAGAAAGACAGATCGAGCGAGAGAGAAAGACAGATCGAGCGAGAAAGACAGATCGAGCGAGCGAGAAAGACAGATCGAGCGAGAGAGAAAGACAGATCGAGCGAGAAAGACAGATCAAGCAAGAGAGAAAGACAGATCGAGCGAGAAAGACAGATCGAGCAAGAGAGAAAGACAGATCAAGCGAGAGAGAAAGACAGATCGAGCGAGCGAGACAGACAGATCGAGCGAGACAGACAGATCGAGCGAGAGAGAAAGACAGATCGAGCGAGAAAGGCAGATCGAGCGAGAGAGAGAAAGACAGACAGATCGAGCGAGAGAGACAGACAGACAGACAGATCGAGGGAGAAAGCCAGAGGGAGAGAGAGAGAAAGGCAGGTCGATCGAGGGAGAAAGACAGATCGAGCGAGAGAGAAAGACAGATGGCGCGAAAAAGACAGATGGAGCGAAAAAGACAGATGGAGCGAAAAAGACAGATCGAGCGAGAGAGAAAGACAGATCGAGCGAGAGAGAAAGACAGATCGAGCGAGAGAGAAAGACAGATCGAGCGAGAGAGAAAGACAGATCGAGCGAGAGAGAAAGACAGATCGAGCGAGAGAGACAGATCGAACGAGAGCGAGAGAGACAGATCGAACGAGAGCGAGACAGACAGATCGAACGAGAGCGAGACAGACAGATCGAACGAGAGCGAGACAGACAGATCGAACGAGAGCGAGACAGACAGATCGAACGAGAGCGAGACAGACAGATCGAACGAGAGCGAGACAGACAGATCGAACGAGAGCGAGACAGACAGATCGAACGAGAGCGAGACAGACAGATCGAACGAGAGCGAGACAGACAGATCGAACGAGAGCGAGACAGACAGATCGAACGAGAGCGAGAGAGACAGATCGAACGAGAGCGAGACAGACAGATCGAACGAGAGCGAGACAGACAGATCGAACGACAGCGAGACAGACAGATCGAACGAGAGCGAGACAGACAGATCGAACGAGAGCGAGACAGACAGATCGAACGAGAGCGAGACAGACAGATCGAACGAGAGCGAGACAGACAGATCGAACGAGAGCGAGACAGACAGATCGGACGAGAGCGAGACAGACAGATCGAACGAGAGCGAGAGAGACAGATCGAACGAGAGCGAGAGAGACAGATCGAGCGAGAGAGAAAGACAGATCGAGCGAGAGAGAAAGACAGATCGAGCGAGAGAGAAAGACAGATCGAGCGCGAGGAAGACAGATCGAGCGCGAGGAAGACAGATCGAGCGCGAGGAAGACAGATCGAGCGCGAGGAAGACAGATCGAGCGCGAGGAAGACAGATCGAGCGCGAGGAAGACAGATCGAGCGCGAGGAAGACAGATCGAGCGCGAGGAAGACAGATCGAGCGCGAGGAAGACAGATCTAGCGCGAGGAAGACAGATCGAGCGCGAGAAAGACAGATCGAGCGCGGGAAAGACAGATCGAGCGCGGGAAAGATAGATCGAACGCGAGAAAGACAGATCGAGAGAAAGAGAAAGAGAAAGACAGATCAAACGAGAGTCAGACAGATCGAGAGTGACAGCCAGACAGAGAGAGAGAGAAAGGCAGATCGTGCGAGAAAGAAAGACAGATCGAGCGAGAGAGAAACGCAGATCGAGCGAGAGAGAAAGGCAGATCGTGCGAGCGAGAAAGACAGATCGAGCGAGAGAGAAAGACAGATCGAGCGAGAGAGAAAGACAGATCGAGCGAGAGAGAAAGACAGATCGAGCGATAGAGAAAGACAGATCGAGCGAGAAAGCCAGAGGGAGAGAGAGAGAAAGGCAGCTCGAGCGAGGGAGAAAGACAGATCGAGCGAGAAAGGCAGCTCGAGCGAGGGAGAAAGACAGATCGAGCGACAGAGAAAGACAGATGGCGCGAAAAAGACAGATGGCGCGAAAAAGACAGATGGAGCGAAAAAGACAGATCGAGCGAGAGAGAAAGACAGATCGAGCGAGAGAGAAAGACAGATCGAGCGAGAGAGAAAGACAGATCGAGCGAGAGAGAAAGACAGATCGAGCGAGAGAGACAGATCGAACGAGAGCGAGAGAGACAGATCGAACGAGAGCGAGAGAGACAGATCGAACGAGAGCGAAAAACAGATCGAGCGAAAGTGAAAGACAGATCGAGCGAGCGAGACAGACAGGTCGAGCGAGAGAGACAGATCGAGCGAGAGAGAAAGACAGATCGAGCGAGAGAGAAAGACAGATCGAGCGAGAGGGAAAGACAGATCGAGCGAGAGAGAAGGATAGATCGAGCGAGAAAGGCAGATCGAGCGAGAGAAAGACAGATCGAGCGAGAGGGAAAGACAGATCGAGAGGGAAAGACAGATCGAGCGAGCGAGACAGACAGGTCGAGCGAGAGAGACAGACAGGTCGAGCGAGAGAGACAGGTCGAGCGAGAGAGAAAGACAGATCGAGCGAGAGAGAAAGACAGATCAAGCGAGAGAGAAAGACAGATCGAGCGAGAGAGAAAGACAGATCGAGCGAGAGAGAAAGACAGGTCGAGCGAGAGAGAAAGACAGATCGAGCGAGAGGGAAAGACAGATCGAGCGAGAGGGAAAGACAGATCGAGCGAGAGAGAAAGACAGATCGAGCGAGAGAGAAAGACAGATCGAGCGAGAGAGAAGGATAGATCGAGCGAGAAAGGCAGATCGAGCGAGAGAGAAAGACAGATCGAGCGAGAGAGAAAGACAGATCGAGCGAGAGGGAAAGACAGATCGAGCGAGAAAGACAGATCGAGCGAGCGAGAAAGACAGATCGAGCGAGAGAGAAAGACAGATCGAGCGAGAAAGACAGATCGAGCGAGCGAGAGAGACAGATCGAGCGAGAGAGAAAGACAGATCGAGCGAGAGAGAAAGACAGATCGAGCGAGAGAGAAAGACAGATCGAGCGAGAAAGGCAGATCGAGCGAGAGAGAAAGACAGATCGAGCGAGAAAGGCAGATCGAGCGAGAGAGAAACACAGACAGATCGAGCGAGAGAGACAGACAGACAGATCGAGGGAGAAAGCCAGAGGGAGAGAGAGAGAAAGGCAGGTCGAGCGAGGGAGAAAGACAGATCGAGCGAGAGAGAAAGACAGATCGAGCGAGAGAGAAAGACAGATCGAGCGAGAGACAAAGACAGATCGAACGAGAGCGAGAGAGACAGATCGAGTGGGAGCGAAAAACAGATCGAGCGAAAGTGAAAGACAGATCGAGCGAGCGAGACAGACAGATCGAGCGAGAGAGACAGACAGGTCGAGCGAGAGAGACAGACAGGTCGAGCGAGAGAGACAGACAGGTCGAGCGAGAGAGACAGACAGGTCGAGCGAGAGAGAAAGACAGATCGAGCGAGAGAGAAAGACAGATCGAGCGAGAGAGAAAGACAGATCGAGCGAGAGAGAAAGACAGATCGAGCGAGACAGAAAGACAGATCGAGCGAGAGGGAAAGACAGATCGAGCGAGAGGGAAAGACAGATCGAGCGAGAGAGAAGGACAGTTCGAGCGAGAGAGAAAGACAGATCGAGCGAGAGAGAAAGACAGATCGAGCGAGAGGGAAAGACAGATCGAGCGAGAGAGAAGGATAGATCGAGCGAGAAAGGCAGATCGAGCGAGACAGAAAGACAGATCGAGCGAGAGGGAAAGACAGATTGAGCGAGAGAGAAAGATAGATCGAGCGAGAGAGAAGGATAGATCGAGCGAGAAAGGCAGATCGAGCGAGAGAGAAAAGCAGATCGAGCGAGAGAGAAAGACAGATTGAGCGAGAGAGAAGGATAGATCGAGCGAGAAAGGCAGATCGAGCGAGAGAGAAATACAGATCGAGCGAGCGAGAAAGGCAGATCGAGCGAGAGAGAAGGATAGATCGAGCTAGAAAGGCAGATCGAGCGAGAGAGAAATACAGATCGAGCGAGCGAGAAAGGCAGATCGAGCGAGAGAGAAAAGCAGATCGAGCGAGAGAGAAAGGCAGATCGAGCGAAAGAGAAGGATAGATCGAGCGAGAAAGGCAGATCGAGCGAGAGAGAAAAGCAGACGAGCGAGAGAGAAATACAGATCGAGCGAGAGAGAAAGGCAGATCGAGCGAGCGAGAAAGACAGATCGAGCGAGCGAGAAAGACAGATCGAGCGAGAGAGAAAGACAGATCGAGCGAGAGAGAAAGGCAGGTCGAGCGAGGGAGAAAGACAGATCAAGCGAGAGTGAAAGACAGATCGAGCGAGAGAGAAAGACAGATCGAGCGAGAGAGAAAGACAGATCGAACGAGAGCGAGAGAGACAGATCGAGAGGGAGCGAAAAACAGATCGAGCGAAAGTGAAAGACAGGTCGAGCGAGAGAGACAGACAGGTCGAGCGAGAGAGACAGACAGATCGAGCGAGAGAGAAAAGCAGATCGAGCGAGAGAGAAAGACAGATCGAGCGAGAGAGAAAAACAGATCGAGCGAGAGAGAAAGACAGATCGAGCGAGAGAGAAGGATAGATCGAGCGAGAAAGGCAGATCGAGCGAGAGAGAAAAGCAGATCGAGCGAGAGAGAAATACAGATCGAGCGAGAGAGAAAGACCGAACGAGAGCGAGAGAGACAGATCGAGCGAGACAGAAAGACAGATCGAGCAAGAGCGAGAGAGACAGATCGAGCGAGCGCGAGGAAGACAGATCGAGCGCGAGGAAGACAGGTCGAGCGCGAGGAAGACAGGTCGAGCGCGAGGAAGACAGGTCGAGCGCGAGGAAGACAGGTCGAGCGCGAGGAAGACAGGTCGAGCGCGAGGAAGACAGGTCGAGCGCGAGGAAGACAGGTCGAGCGCGAGGAAGACAGGTCGAGCGCGAGGAAGACAGATCGGGCCCGAGGAAGACAGATCGAGCGCGAGGAAGACAGATCGAGCGCGAGGAAGACAGATCGAGCGCGAGGAAGACAGATCAGGCGCGAGGAAGACAGATCGCGCGAGGAAGACAGATCGAGCGCGAGGAAGACAGATCGAGCGCGAGGAAGACAGATCGAGCGCGAGGAAGACAGATCGAGCGCGAGGAAGACAGATCGAGCGCGAGGAAGACAGTTCGAGCGCGAGGAAGACAGATCGAGCGCGAGGAAGACAGATCGAGCGCGAGGAAGACAGATCGAGCGCGATGAAGACAGATCGAGCGCGATGAAGACAGATCGAGCGCGTGGAAGACAGATCGAGCGCGAGGAAGACAGATCGAGCGAGAAAGACAGATCGAGCAAGAGAGAAAGACAGATCGAGCGAGAGAGAAAGACAGATCGAGCAAGAGAGAAAGACAGATCGAGCGAGAGAGAAAGACAGATCGAGCGAGAGAAAAAGACAGATCGAGCGAGAGAAAAAGACAGATCGAGCGAGAAAGACAGATCGAGCAAGAGAGAAAGACAGATCGAGCGAGAGAGAGAGAGACAGATCGAAGGAGAGAAAGACAGATCAAGCGAGAGAAAGACAGATCGAACGAGAGAGAAAGACAGATCGAGTGAGATAGAAAGACAGATCGAACGAGAGCGAGAGAGACAGATCGAACGATGCGAGAGAGACAGATCGAACGAGAGCGAGACAGACAGATCGAACGAGAGCGAGACAGACAGATCGAACGAGAGCGAGACAGACAGATCAAACGAGAGCGAGACAGACAGATCGAACGAGAGCGAGACAGACAGATCGAACGAGAGCGAGACAGACAGATCGAACGAGAGCGAGACAGACAGATCGAACGAGAGCGAGACAGACAGATCGAACGAGAGCGAGACAGACAGATCGAACGAGAGCGAGACAGACAGATCGAACGAGAGCGAGACAGACAGATCGAACGAGAGCGAGACAGACAGATCGAACGAGAGCGAGACAGACAGATCGAACGAGAGCGAGACAGACAGATCGAACGAGAGCGAGACAGACAGATCGAACGAGAGCGAGACAGACAGATCGAACGAGAGCGAGAGAGACAGATCGAACGAGAGCGAGAGAGACAGATCGAGCGGGAGCGACAAACAGATCGAGCGAAAGTGAAAGACAGATCGAGCGAGCGAGATAGACAGGTCGAGCGAGCGAGACAGACAGGTCGAGCGAGCGAGACAGACAGGTCGAGCGAGAGAGAAGGACAGATCGAGCGAGAAGAGAAGGACAGATCGAGCGGCAGCGAGAGAGACAGATCGAAAGAGAGCGAGAGAGACAGATCGAGCAAGAGACAAATACAGACCGAGCGAGAGAGAAAGACAGATCGAGCGCGAGGAAGACAGTTCGAGCGCGAGGAAGACAGATCGAGCGCGAGGAAGACAGATCGAGCGCGAGGAAGACAGATCGAGCGCGAGGAAGACAGATCGAGCGCGAGGAAGACAGATCGAGCGCGAGGAAGACAGATCGAGCGCGAGGAAGACAGATCGAGCGCGAGGAAGACAGATCGAGCGCGTGGGAGACAGGTCGAGCGCGTGGAAGACAGGTCGAGAGTGAGGAAGACAGTTCGAGCGCGAGGAAGACAGATCGAGCGCGAGGAAGACAGATCGAGCGCGAGGAAGACAGATCGAGCGCGAGGAAGACAGATCGAGCGCGAGGAAGACAGATCGAGCGCGAGGAAGACAGATCGAGCGCGTGGAAGACAGATCGAGCGCGAGGAAGACAGATCGAGCGAGAGAGAAAGACAGATCGAGCGAGAGAGAAAGACAGATCGAGCGAGAAAGACAGATCGAGCGAGAGAGAAAGACAGATCGAGCGAGAGAGAAAGACAGATCGAGCGAGAGAGAAAGACAGATCGAGCGAGAGAGAAAGACAGATCGAGCGAGAGAGAAAGACAGATCGAGCGAGAGAGAAAGACAGATCGAGCGAGAGAAAAAGACAGATCGAGCGAGAGAAAAAGACAGATCGAGCGACAAAGACAGATCGAGCAAGAGAGAAAGACAGATCGAGCGAGAGAGAGAGAGACAGATCGAAGGAGAGAAAGACAGATCAAGCGAGAGAAAGACAGATCGAACGAGAGAGAAAGACAGATCGAGCGAGATAGAAAGACAGATCGAACGAGAGCGAGAGAGACAGATCGAACGAGAGCGAGAGAGACAGATCGAACGAGAGCGAGAGAGACAGATCGAACGAGAGCGAGAGAGACAGATCGAACGAGAGCGAGACAGACAGATCGAACGAGAGCGAGACAGACAGATCGAACGAGAGCGAGACAGACAGATCGAACGAGAGCGAGACAGACAGATCGAACGAGAGCGAGACAGACAGATCGAACGAGAGCGAGACAGACAGATCGAACGAGAGCGAGACAGACAGATCGAACGAGAGCGAGACAGACAGATCGAACGAGAGCGAGACAGACAGATCGAACGAGAGCGAGAGAGACAGATCGAACGACAGCGAGAGAGACAGATCGAGCGGGAGCGACAAACAGATCGAGCGAAAGTGAAAGACAGATCGAGCGAGCGAGACAGACAGGTCGAGCGAGAGAGAAAGACAGATCGAGCGAGAGCGAGAGAGACAGATCGAGCGAGCGCGAGGAAGACAGATCGAGCGCGAGGAAGACAGATCGAGCGCGAAGAAGACAGATCGAGCGCGAGGAAGACAGATCGAGCGCGAGGAAGACAGATCGAGCGCGAGGAAGACAGATCGAGCGCGAGGAAGACAGATCGAGCGCGTGGAAGACAGATCGAGCGCGAGGAAGACCGATCGAGCGCGAGAGAAAGACAGATCGAGCGAGAAAGACAGATCGAGCGAGAGAGAAAGACAGATCGAGCGAGAGAGAAAGACAGATCGAGCGAGAGAAAAAGACAGATCGAGCGAGAGAAAAAGACAGATCGAGCGAGAGAAAAAGACAGATCGAGCGACAAAGACAGATCGAGCAAGAGAGAAAGACAGATCGAGCGAGAGAGAGAGAGACAGATCGAAGGAGAGAAAGACAGATCAAGCGAGAGAAAGACAGATCGAACGAGAGAGAAAGACAGATCGAGCGAGATAGAAAGACAGATCGAACGAGAGCGAGAGAGACAGATCGAACGAGAGCGAGAGAGACAGATCGAACGAGAGCGAGAGAGACAGATCGAACGAGAGCGAGACAGACAGATCGAACGAGAGCGAGACAGACAGATCGAACGAGAGCGAGACAGACAGATCGAACGAGAGCGAGACAGACAGATCGAACGAGAGCGAGACAGACAGATCGAACGAGAGCGAGACAGACAGATCGAACGAGAGCGAGACAGACAGATCGAACGAGAGCGAGACAGACAGATCGAACGAGAGCGAGACAGACAGATCGAACGAGAGCGAGAGAGACAGATCGAACGACAGCGAGAGAGACAGATCGAGCGGGAGCGACAAACAGATCGAGCGAAAGTGAAAGACAGATCGAGCGAGCGAGACAGACAGGTCGAGCGAGAGAGAAGGACAGATCGAGCGAGAGAGAAGGACAGATCGAGCGGCAGCGAGAGAGACAGATCGAAAGAGCGAGAGAGACAGATCGAGCGAGAGAGAAAGACAGATCGAGCGAGAGAGAAAGACAGATCGAGCGCGAGGAAGACAGATCGAGCGCGAGGAAGACAGATCGAGCGCGAGGAAGACAGATCGAGCGCGAGGAAGACAGATCGAGCGCGAGGAAGACAGATCGAGCGCGAGGAAGACAGATCGAGCGCGAGGAAGACAGATCGAGCGCGAGGAAGACAGATCGAGCGCGTGGAAGACAGATCGAGCGCGAGGAAGACAGATCGAGCGCGAGGAAGACAGATCGAGCGCGAGGAAGACAGATCGAGCGCGAGGAAGACAGATCGAGCGCGAGGAAGACAGATCGAGCGCGAGGAAGACAGATCGAGCGCGAGGAAGACAGATCGAGCGCGAGGAAGACAGATCGAGCGCGAGGAAGACAGATCGAGCGCGAGGAAGACAGATCGAGCGCGAGGAAGACAGATCGAGCGCGAGGAAGACAGATCGAGCGCGAGGAAGACAGATCGAGCGCGAGGAAGACAGATCGAGCGCGAGGAAGACAGATCGAGCGCGAGGAAGACAGATCGAGCGCGAGGACACAGATCGAGCGCGAGGAAGACAGATCGAGCGCGAGGAAGACAGATCGAGCGCGAGGAAGACAGATCGAGAGAAAGAGAAAGAGAAAGACAGATCGAACGAGAGTCAGACAGATCGAGAGTGACAGCCAGACAGAGAGAGAGAGAGAAAGGCAGATCGTGCGAGAAAGAAAGACAGATCGAGCGAGAGAGAAAGGCAGATCGAGCGAGAGAGAAAGGCAGATCGAGCGAGCGAGAAAGACAGATCGAGCGAGAGAGAAAGACAGATCGAGCGAGAGAGAAAGACAGATCGAGCGAGAGAGAAAGACAGATCGAGCGAGAGAGAAAGACAGATCGAGCGAGAGAGAAAGACAGATCGAGCGAGAGAGAAAGACAGATCGAGCGAGAGAGAAAGACAGATCGAGCGAGAAAGACAGATCGAGCGAGCGAGAAAGACAGATCGAGCGAGAAAGACAGATCGAGCGAGAAAGACAGATCAAGCAAGAGAGAAAGACAGATCGAGCGAGAAAGACAGATCGAGCAAGAGAGAAAGACAGATCAAGCGAGAGAGAAAGACAGATCGAGCGAGCGAGACAGACAGATCGAGCGAGACAGACAGATCGAGCGAGAGAGAAAGACAGATCGAGCGGGAAAGGCAGATCGAGCGAGAAAGACAGACAGACAGACAGATCGAGGGAGAAAGCCAGAGGGAGAGAGAGAGAAAGGCAGGTCGATCGAGGGAGAAAGACAGATCGAGCGAGAGAGAAAGACAGATGGCGCGAAAAAGACAGATGGTGCGAAAAAGACAGATGGAGCGAAAAAGACAGATCGAGCGAGAGAGAAAGACAGATCGAGCGAGAGAGAAAGACAGATCAAGCGAGAGAGAAAGACAGATCGAGCGAGAGAGAAAGACAGATCGAGCGAGAGAGAAAGACAGATCGAGCGAGAGAGACAGATCGAACGAGAGCGAGAGAGACAGATCGAACGAGAGCGAGAGAGACAGATCGAGCGGGAGCGAAAAACAGATAAAGCGAAAGTGAAAGACAGATTGAGCGAGCGAGACAGACAGGTCGAGCGAGAGAGACAGACAGGTCGAGCGAGAGAGACAGATCGAGCGAGAGAGAAAGACAGATCGAGCGAAAATGAAAGACACATCGAGCGAGCGAGACAGACAGGTCGAGCGAGAGAGACAGACAGGTCGAGCGAGAGAGACAGACAGGTCGAGCGAGAGAGACAGACAGGTCGAGCGAGAGAGACAGACAGGTCGAGCGAGAGAGAAAGACAGATCGAGCGAGAGAGAAAGACAGATCGAACGGCAGCGAGAGAGACAGATCGAACGAGAGCGAGAGAGACAGATCGAGCGAGAGAGAAAGACAGATCGAGCGAGAGCGAGAGAGACAGATCGAGCGAGCGCGAGGAAGACAGGTCGAGCGCGAGGAAGACAGGTCGAGCGGGAGGAAGACAGGTCGAGCGCGAGGAAGACAGTTCGAGCGCGAGGAAGACAGTTCGAGCGCGAGGAAGACAGTTCGAGCGCGAGGAAGACAGATCAGGCGCGAGGAAGACAGATCGAGCGCGAGGAAGACAGATCGAGCGCGAGGAAGACAGATCGAGCGCGAGGAAGACAGATCGAGCGCGAGGAAGACAGATCGAGCGCGAGGAAGACAGATCGAGCGCGAGGAAGACAGATCGAGCGCGAGGAAGACAGATCGAGCGCGTGGAAGACAGGTCGAGCGCGAGGAAGACAGATCGAGCGCGAGGAAGACAGATCGAGCGCGAGGAAGACAGATCGAGCGCGAGGAAGACAGATCGAGCGCGTGGAAGACAGATCGAGCGCGTGGAAGACAGATCGAGCGCGAGGAAGACAGATCGAGCGAGAGAGAAAGACAGATCGAGCGAGAGAGAAAGACAGATCGAGCGAGAGAGAAAGACAGATCGAGCGAGAAAGACAGATCGAGCGAGAGAGAAAGACAGATCGAGCGAGAGAGAAAGACAGATCGAGCGAGAGAGAAAGACAGATCGAGCGAGAGAGAAAGACAGATCGAGCGAGAGAAAAAGACAGATCGAGCGAGAAAGACAGATCGAGCAAGAGAGAAAGACAGATCGAGCGAGAGAGAGAGAGACAGATCGAAGGAGAGAAAGACAGATCAAGCGAGAGAAAGACAGATCGAACGAGAGAGAAAGACAGATCGAGCGAGATAGAAAGACAGATCGAACGAGAGCGAGAGAGACAGATCGAACGAGAGCGAGAGAGACAGATCGAACGAGAGCGAGACAGATCGAACGAGAGCGAGACAGATCGAACGAGAGCGAGACAGATCGAACGAGAGCGAGACAGATCGAACGAGAGCGAGACAGATCGAACGAGAGCGAGACAGATCGAACGAGAGCGAGACAGACAGATCGAACGAGAGCAAGACAGACAGATCGAACGAGAGCGAGACAGACAGATCGAACGAGAGCGAGACAGACAGATCGAACGCGAGAGTGACAGCCAGACAGAGAGAGAGAGAGAAAGGCAGATCGTGCGAGAAAGAAAGACAGATCGAGCGAGAGAGAAAGGCAGATCGAGCGAGAGAGAAAGGCAGATCGAGCGAGCGAGAAAGACAGATCGAGCGAGAGAGAAAGACAGATCGAGCGAGAGAGAAAGACAGATCGAGCGAGAGAGAAAGACAGATCGAGCGAGAGAGAAAGACAGATCAAGCGAGAAAGACAGATCGAGCGAGAGAGAAAGACAGATCGAGCGAGAGAGAAGGACAGATCGAGCGAGAGAGAAGGACAGATCGAGCGGCAGCGAGAGAGACAGATCGAAAGAGAGCGAGAGAGACAGATCGAGCGAGAGAGAAAGACAGATCGAGCGAGAGAGAAAGACAGATCGAGCGCGAGGAAGACAGATCGAGCGCGAGGAAGACAGATCGAGCGCGAGGAAGACAGATCGAGCGCGAGGAAGACAGATCGAGCGCGAGGAAGACAGATCGAGCGCGAGGAAGACAGATCGAGCGCGAGGAAGACAGATCGAGCGCGAGGAAGACAGATCGAGCGCGAGGAAGACAGATCGAGCGCGAGGAAGACAGATCGAGCGCGAGGAAGACAGATCGAGCGCGAGGAAGACAGATCGAGCGCGAGGAAGACAGATCGAGCGCGAGGAAGACAGATCGAGCGCGAGGAAGACAGATCGAGCGCGAGGAAGACAGATCGAGCGCGAGGAAGACAGATCGAGCGCGAGGAAGACAGATCGAGCGCGAGGAAGACAGATCGAGCGCGAGGAAGACAGATCGAGCGCGAGGAAGACAGATCGAGCGCGAGGAAGACAGATCGAGCGCGAGGAAGACAGATCGAGCGCGAGGAAGACAGATCGAGCGCGAGGAAGACAGATCGAGCGCGAGGAAGACAGATCGAGCGCGAGGAAGACAGATGGAGCGCGAGGAAGACAGATCGAGCGCGAGGAAGACAGATCGAGCGCGAGGAAGACAGATCGAGAGAAAGAGAAAGAGAAAGACAGATCGAATGAGAGTCAGACAGATCGAGAGTGACAGCCAGACAGAGAGAGAGAGAGAAAGGCAGATCGTGCGAGAAAGAAAGACAGATCGAGCGAGAGAGAAAGGCAGATCGAGCGAGAGAGAAAGGCAGATCGAGCGAGAGAGAAAGACAGATCGAGCGAGAGAGAAAGACAGATCGAGCGAGAGAGAAAGACAGATCGAGCGAGAAAGACAGATCGAGCGAGAAAGACAGATCGAGCGAGCGAGAAAGACAGATCGAGCGAGAGAGAAAGACAGATCGAGCGAGAAAGACAGATCGAGCGAGAGAGAAAGACAGATCGAGCGAGAGAGAAAGACAGATCGAGCGAGCGAGACAGACAGATCGAGCGAGAGAGAAAGACAGATCGAGCCAGAAAGGCAGATCGAGCGAGAAAGACAGACAGATCGAGCGAGAGCGAGACAGACAGATCGAGCGAGAGAGAAAGACAGATCGAGCCAGAAAGGCAGATCGAGCGAGAAAGACAGACAGATCGAGCGAGAGCGAGAGCGAGACAGACAGATCGAGCGAGAGAGAAAGACAGATCGAGGGAGAAAGCCAGAGGGAGAGAGAGAGAAAGGCAGGTCGAGCGAGGGAGAAAGACAGATCGAGCGAGAGAGAAAGACAGATGGCGCGAAAAAGACAGATGGAGCGAAAAAGACAGATGGAGCGAAAAAGACAGATGGAGCGAGAAAGACAGATCGAGCGAGAAAGACAGATCGAGCGAGAGAGAAAGACAGATCGAGCGAGAGAGAAAGACAGATCGAGCGAGAGAGAAAGACAGATCGAGCGAGAGAGAAAGACAGATCGAGCGAGAGAGACAGACAGATCGAACGAGAGCGAGAGAGACAGATCGAACGAGAGCGAGAGAGACAGATCGAACGAGGGAGACAGACAGGTCGAGCGAGAGAGACAGATCGAGCGAGAGAGACAGATCGAGCGAGAGAGACAGATCGAGCGAGAGAGAAAGACAGATCGAGCGAAAGTGAAAGACAGATCGAGCGAGCGAGACAGACAGGTCGAGCGAGAGAGAAAGACAGATCGAGCGAGAGAGAAAGACAGATCGAGCGAGAAAGGCAGATCGAGCGAGAGAGAAAAGCAGATCGAGCGAGAGAGAAATACAGATCGAGCGAGAGAGAAAGACAGATCGCACGGCAGCGAGAGAGACAGATCGAACGAGAGCGAGAGAGACAGATCGAGCGAGAGAGAAAGACAGATCGAGCGAGAGAGAAAGACAGATCGAGCGAGAGAGAAAGACAGATCGAGCGAGAGTGAAAGACAGATCGAGCGAGAGTGAAAGACAGATCAAGCGAGAGACAAAGACAGATCGAGCGAGAGAAAAAGACAGATCGAGCGAGAGAGAAAGACAGATCGAGCGAGAGAGAGACAGATCGAGCGAGAGAGAGACAGATCGAAGGAGAGAGAGACAGATCGAAGGAGAGAAAGACAGATCGAGCGAGAGAAAGACAGATCGAACGAGAGAGAAAGACAGATCGAGCGAGATAGAGAGACAGATCGAACGAGAGCGAGAGAGACAGATCGAACGAGAGCGAGAGAGACAGATCGAACGAGAGCGAGACAGACAGATCGAACGAGAGCGAGACAGACAGATCGAACGAGAGCGAGACAGACAGATCGAACGAGAGCGAGACAGACAGATCGAACGAGAGCGAGACAGACAGATCGAACGAGAGCGAGACAGACAGATCGAACGAGAGCGAGACAGACAGATCGAACGAGAGCGAGACAGACAGATCGAACGAGAGCGAGACAGACAGATCGAACAAGAGCGAGAGAGACAGATCGAGCGAGAGAGAAAGACAGATCGAGCGAGAGAGAAAGACAGATCGAGCGAGAGAGAAAGACAGATCGAGCGCGAGGAAGACAGATCGAGCGCGAGGAAGACAGATCGAGCGCGAGGAAGACAGATCGAGCGCGAGGAAGACAGATCGAGCGCGAGGAAGACAGATCGAGCGCGAGGAAGACAGATCGAGCGCGAGGAAGACAGATCGAGCGCGAGGAAGACAGATCGAGCGCGAGGAAGACAGATCGAGCGCGAGGAAGACAGATCGAGCGCGAGGAAGACAGATCGAGCGCGAGGAAGACAGATCGAGCGCGAGGAAGACAGATCGAGCGCGAGAAAGACATATCGAGCGCGGGAAAGACAGATCGAGCGCGGGAAAGACAGATCGAGCGCGGGAAAGACAGATCGAGCGCGGGAAAGATAGATCGAACGCGAGAAAGACAGATCGAGAGAAAGAGAAAGAGAAAGACAGATCGAACGAGAGTCAGACAGATCGAGAGTGACAGCCAGACAGAGAGAGAGAGAGAAAGGCAGATCGTGCGAGAAAGAAAGACAGATCGAGCGAGAGAGAAAGGCAGATCGAGCGAGAGAGAAAGGCAGATCGAGCGAGCGAGAAAGACAGATCGAGCGAGCGAGAAAGACAGATCGAGCGAGAGAGAAAGACAGATCGAGCGAGAGAGAAAGACAGATCGAGCGAGAGAGAAAGACAGATCGAGCGAGAGAGAAAGACAGATCGAGCGAGAGAGAAAGACAGATCGAGCAAGAGAGAAAGACAGATCGAGCGAGAGAGAAAGACAGATCGAGGGAGAAAGCCAGAGGGAGAGAGAGAGAAAGGCAGGTCGAGCGAGGGAGAAAGACAGATCGAGCGAGAGAGAAAGACAGATGGCGCGAAAAAGACAGATGGAGCGAAAAAGACAGATGGAGCGAAAAAGACAGATCGAGCGAAAAAGACAGATCGAGCGAGAGAGAAAGACAGATCGAGCGAGAGAGAAAGACAGATCGAGCGAGAGAGAAAGACAGATCGAGCGAGAGAGAAAGACAGATCGAGCGAGAGAGACAGATCGAACGAGAGCGAGAGAGACAGATCGAACGAGAGCGAGAGAGACAGATCGAGCGGGAGCGAAAAACAGATCGAGCGAAAGTGAAAGACAGATTGAGCGAGCGAGACAGACAGGTCGAGCGAGAGAGACAGATCGAGCGAGAGAGAAAGACAGATCGAGCGAAAGTGAAAGACAGATCGAGCGAGCGAGACAGACAGGTCGAGCGAGAGAGACAGACAGGTCGAGCGAGAGAGACAGACAGGTCGAGCGAGAGAGACAGATCGAGCGAGAGAGAAAGACAGATCGAGCGAGAGAGAAAGACAGATCGAGCGAGAGAGAAAGACAGATCGAGCGAGAGAGAAAGACAGATCGAGCGAGAGAGAAAGACAGATCGAGCGAGAGAGAAAGACAGATCGAGCGAGAGAGAAAGACAGATCGAGCGAGAGAGAAAGACAGATCGAGCGAGAGAGAAAGACAGATCGAGCGAGAGGGAAAGACAGATCGAGCAAGAGGGAAAGACAGATCGAGCGAGAGAGAAGGACAGTTCGAGCGAGAGAGAAAGACAGATCGAGCGAGAGAGAAAGACAGATCGAGCGAGAGAGAAGGATAGATCGAGCGAGAAAGGCAGATCGAGCGAGAGAGAAAGACAGATCGAGCGAGCGAGAAAGGCAGATCGAGCGAGAGAGAAGGATAGATCGAGCGAGAAAGGCAGATCGAGCGAGAGAGAAATACAGATCGAGCGAGCGAGAAAGGCAGATCGAGCGAGAGAGAAAAGCAGATCGAGCGAATGAGAAAGGCAGATCGAGCGAGAGAGAAGGATAGATCGAGCGAGAAAGGCAGATCGAGCGAGAGAGAAAAGCAGATCGAGCGAGAGAGAAATACAGATCGAGCGAGCGAGAGAAAGGCAGATCGAGCGAGCGAGAAAGACAGATCGAGCGAGCGAGAAAGACAGATCGAGCGAGAGAGAAAGACAGATCGTGCGAGAGAGAAAGACAGATCGAGCGAGAGAGAAAGACAGATCGAGCGAGAGAGAAAGACAGATCGAGCGAGAGAGAAAGACAGATCGAGCGAGAGAGAAAGACAGATCGAGCGAGAGAGAAAGACAGATCGAGCGAGAGAGAAAGACAGATCGAGCGAGAGAGAAAGACAGATCGAGCGAGAAAGGCAGATCGAGCGAGAGAGAAAGACAGACAGATCGAGCGAGAGAGACAGACATACAGATCGAGGGAGAAAGCCAGAGGGAGAGAGAGAGAAAGGCAGGTTGAGCGAGGGAGAAAGACAGATCGAGCGAGAGAGAAAGACAGATCGAGCGAGAGAGAAAGACAGATCGAGCGAGAGACAAAGACAGATCGAGCGAGAGACAAAGACAGATCGAGCGAGAGAGAGACAGACAGATCGAACGAGAGCGAGAGAGACAGATCGAACGAGAGCAAGAGAGACAGATCGAGCGGGTGCGAAAAACAGATCGAGCGAAAGTGAAAGACAGATCGAGCGAGCGAGACAGACAGGTCGAGCGAGAGAGACAGACAGGTCGAGCGAGAGAGACAGACAGGTCGAGCGAGAGAGACAGATAGGTCGAGCGAGAGAGAAAGACAGATCGAGCGAGAGAGAAAGACAGATCGAGCGAGAGAGAAAGACAGATCGAGCGAGAGAGAAAGACAGATCGAACGGCAGCGAGAGAGACAGATCGAACGAGAGCGAGAGAGACAGATCGAGCGAGAGAGAAAGACAGATCGAGCGAGAGAGAAAGACAGATCGAGCGAGAGAGAAAGACAGATCGAGCGAGAGAGAAAGACAGATCGAGCGAGAGGGAAAGACAGATCGAGCAAGAGGGAAAGACAGATCGAGCGAGAGAGAAGGACAGTTCGAGCGAGAGAGAAAGACAGATCGAGCGAGAGAGAAAGACAGATCGAGCGAGAGGGAAAGACAGATCGAGCGAGAGAGAAGGATAGATCGAGCGAGAAAGGCAGATCGAGCGAGAGAGAAAGACAGATCGAGCGAGCGAGAAAGGCAGATCGAGCGAGAGAGAAGGATAGATCGAGCGAGAAAGGCAGATCGAGCGAGAGAGAAATACAGATCGAGCGAGCGAGAAAGGCAGATCGAGCGAGAGAGAAAAGCAGATCGAGCGAGAGAGAAAGGCAGATCGAGCGAGAGAGAAGGATAGATCGAGCGAGAAAGGCAGATCGAGCGAGAGAGAAAAGCAGATCGAGCGAGAGAGAAATACAGATCGAGCGAGCGAGAGAAAGGCAGATCGAGCGAGCGAGAAAGACAGATCGAGCGAGCGAGAAAGACAGATCGAGCGAGAGAGAAAGACAGATCGTGCGAGAGAGAAAGACAGATCGAGCGAGAGAGAAAGACAGATCGAGCGAGAGAGAAAGACAGATCGAGCGAGAGAGAAAGACAGATCGAGCGAGAGAGAAAGACAGATCGAGCGAGAGAGAAAGACAGATCGAGCGAGAGAGAAAGACAGATCGAGCGAGAGAGAAAGACAGATCGAGCGAGAGAGAAAGACAGATCGAGCGAGAAAGGCAGATCGAGCGAGAGAGAAAGACAGACAGATCGAGCGAGAGAGACAGACATACAGATCGAGGGAGAAAGCCAGAGGGAGAGAGAGAGAAAGGCAGGTTGAGCGAGGGAGAAAGACAGATCGAGCGAGAGAGAAAGACAGATCGAGCGAGAGAGAAAGACAGATCGAGCGAGAGACAAAGACAGATCGAGCGAGAGACAAAGACAGATCGAGCGAGAGAGAGACAGACAGATCGAATGAGAGCGAGAGAGACAGATCGAACGAGAGCAAGAGAGACAGATCGAGCGGGTGCGAAAAACAGATCGAGCGAAAGTGAAAGACAGATCGAGCGAGCGAGACAGACAGGTCGAGCGAGAGAGACAGACAGGTCGAGCGAGAGAGACAGATCGAGCGAGAGAGAAAGACAGATCGAGCGAAAGTGAAAGACAGATCGAGCGAGCGAGACAGACAGGTCGAGCGAGAGAGACAGACAGGTCGAGCGAGAGAGACAGACAGGTCGAGCGAGAGAGACAGACAGGTCGAGCGAGAGAGAAAGACAGATCGAGCGAGAGAGAAAGACAGATCGAGCGAGAGAGAAAGACAGATCGAGCGAGAGAGAAAGACAGATCGAACGGCAGCGAGAGAGACAGATCGAACGAGAGCGAGAGAGACAGATCGAGCGAGAGAGAAAGACAGATCGAGCGAGAGCGAGAGAGACAGATCGAGCGAGAGCGAGAGAGACAGATCGAGCGAGCGCGAGGAAGACAGGTCGAGCGCGAGGAAGACAGGTCGAGCACGAGGAAGACAGGTCGAGCGCGAGGAAGACAGTTCGAGCGCGAGGAAGACAGTTCGAGCGCGAGGAAGACAGATCAGGCGCGAGGAAGACAGATCGAGCGCGAGGAAGACAGATCGAGCGCGAGGAAGACAGATCGAGCGCGAGGAAGACAGATCGAGCGCGAGGAAGACAGATCAAGCGCGTGGAAGACAGGTCGAGCTCGAGGAAGACAGATCGAGCGCGAGGAAGACAGATCGAGCGCGAGGAAGACAGATCGAGCGCGTGGAAGACAGATCGAGCGCGAGGAAGACAGATCGAGCGAGAGAGAAAGACAGATCGAGCGAGAAAGACAGATCGAGCGAGAGAGAAAGACAGATCGAGCGAGAGAGAAAGACAGATCGAGCGAGAGAGAAAGACAGATCGAGCGAGAGAAAAAGACAGATCGAGCGAGAAAGACAGATCGAGCGAGAAAGACAGATCGAGCGAGAGAGAGAGAGACAGATCGAAGGAGAGAAAGACAGATCAAGCGAGAGAAAGACAGATCGAACGAGAGAGAAAGACAGATCGATCGAGATAGAAAGACAGATCGAACGAGAGCGAGAGAGACAGATCGAACGAGAGCGAGAGAGACAGATCAAACGAGAGCGAGACAGATCGAACGAGAGCGAGACAGACAGATCGAACGAGAGCAAGACAGACAGATCGAACGAGAGCGAGACAGACAGATCGAACGATAGCGAGACAGACAGATCGAACGCGAGAGTGACAGCCAGACAGAGAGAGAGAGAGAAAGGCAGATCGTGCGAGAAAGAAAGACAGATCGAGCGAGAGAGAAACGCAGATCGAGCGAGAGAGAAAGGCAGATCGAGCGAGCGAGAAAGACAGATCGAGCGAGAGAGAAAGACAGATCGAGCGAGAGAGAAAGACAGATCGAGCGAGAGAGAAAGACAGATCGAGCGAGAGAGAAAGACAGATCAAGCGAGAAAGACAGATCGAGCAAGAGAGAAAGACAGATCGAGCGAGAGAGAAGGACAGATCGAGCGAGAGAGAAGGACAGATCGAGCGAGAGAGAAGGACAGATCGAGCGGCAGCGAGAGAGACAGATCGAAAGAGAGCGAGCGAGACAGATCGAGCGAGAGAGAAAGACAGATCGAGCGAGAGAGAAAGACAGATCGAGCGCGAGGAAGACAGATCGAGCGCGAGGAAGACAGATCGAGCGCGAGGAAGACAGATCGAGCGCGAGGAAGACAGATCGAGCGCGAGGAAGACAGATCGAGCGCGAGGAAGACAGATCGAGCGCGAGGAAGACAGATCGAGCGCGAGGAAGACAGATCGAGCGCGAGGAAGACAGATCGAGCGCGAGGAAGACAGATCGAGCGCGAGGAAGACAGATCGAGCGCGAGGAAGACAGATCGAGCGCGAGGAAGACAGATCGAGCGCGAGGAAGACAGATCGAGAGAAAGAGAAAGAGAAAGACAGATCGAATGAGAGTCAGACAGATCGAGAGTGACAGCCAGACAGAGAGAGAGAGAGAAAGGCAGATCGTGCGAGAAAGAAAGACAGATCGAGCGAGAGAGAAAGACAGATCGAGCGAGAGAGAAAGACAGATCGAGCGAGAGAGAAAGACAGATCGAGCGAGAGAGAAAGACAGATCGAGCGAGAAAGACAGATCGAGCGAGCGAGAAAGACAGATCGAGCGAGAGAGAAAGACAGATCGAGCGAGAGAGAAAGACAGATCGAGCGAGAGAGAAAGACAGATCGAGCGAGAGAGAAAGACAGATCGAGCGAGCGAGACAGACAGATCGAGCGAGCGAGACAGACAGATCGAGCGAGAGAGAAAGACAGATCGAGCGAGAGAGAAAGGCAGATCGAGCGAGAAAGACAGACAGATCGAGCGAGAGCGAGACAGACAGATCGAGCGAGAGAGACAGACAGACAGACAGATCGAGGGAGAAAGCCAGAGGGAGAGAGAGAGAAAGGCAGGTCGAGCGAGGGAGAAAGACAGATCGAGCGAGAGAGAAAGACAGATGGCGCGAAAAAGACAGATGGAGCGAAAAAGACAGATGGAGCGAAAAAGACAGATGGAGCGAGAGAGAAAGACAGACGGAGCGAGAGAGAGAAAGACAGATCGAGCGAGAGAGAAAGACAGATCGAGCGAGAGAGAAAGACAGATCGAGCGAGAGAGACAGATCGAACGAGAGCGAGAGAGACAGATCGAACGAGAGCGAGAGAGACAGATCGAGCGGGAGCGAAAAACAGATCGAGCGAAAGCGAAAGACAGATCGAGCGAGCGAGACAGACAGGTCGAGCGAGAGAGACAGACAGGTCGAGCGAGAGAGACAGATCGAGCGAGAGAGACAGATCGAGCGAGAGAGAAAGACAGATCGAGCGAAAGTGAAAGACAGATCGAGCGAGCGAGACAGACAGGTCGAGCGAGAGAGAAAGACAGATCGAGCGAGAGAGAAAAGCAGATCGAGCGAGAGAGAAATACAGATCGAGCGAGAGAGAAAGACAGATCGAACGGCAGCGAGAGAGACAGATCGAACGAGAGCGAGAGAGACAGATCGAGCGAGAGAGAAAGACAGATCGAGCGAGAGAGAAAGACAGATCGAGCGAGAGAGAAAGACAGATCGAGCGAGAGTGAAAGACAGATCGAGCGAGAGTGAAAGACAGATCGAGCGAGAGAGAAAGACAGATCGAGCGAGAGAAAAAGACAGATCGAGCGAGAAAGACAGATCGAGCGAGAGAGAGACAGATCGAGCGAGAGAGAGACAGATCGAAGGAGAGAAAGACAGATCGAGCGAGAGAAAGACAGATCGAACGAGAGAGAAAGACAGATCGAGCGAGATAGAGAGACAGATCGAACGAGAGCGAGAGAGAGAGATCGACGAGAGCGAGAGAGACAGATCGAACGAGAGCGAGACAGACAGATCGAACGAGAGCGAGACAGACAGATCGAACGAGAGCGAGACAGACAGATCGAACGAGAGCGAGACAGACAGATCGAACGAGAGCGAGACAGACAGATCGAACGAGAGCGAGACAGACAGATCGAACGAGAGCGAGACAGACAGATCGAACGAGAGCGAGACAGACAGATCGAACGAGAGCGAGACAGACAGATCGAACGAGAGCGAGACAGACAGATCGAACGAGAGCGAGACAGACAGATCGAACGAGAGCGAGACAGACAGATCGAACGAGAGCGAGACAGACAGATCGAACGAGAGCGAGACAGACAGATCGAACGAGAGCGAGACAGACAGATCGAACGAGAGCGAGAGAGACAGATCGAGCGAGAGAGAAAGACAGATCGAGCGAGAGAGAAAGACAGATCGAGCGAGAGAGAAAGACAGATCGAGCACGAGGAAGACAGATCGAGCGCGAGGAAGACAGATCGAGCGCGAGGAAGACAGATCGAGCGCGAGGAAGACAGATCGAGCGCGAGGAAGACAGATCGAGCGCGAGGAAGACAGATCGAGCGCGAGGAAGACAGATCGAGCGCGAGGAAGACAGATCGAGCGCGAGGAAGACAGATCGAGCGCGAGGAAGACAGATCGAGCGCGAGAAAGACATATCGAGCGCGGGAAAGACAGATCGAGCGCGGGAAAGACAGATCGAGCGCGGGAAAGACAGATCGAGCGCGGGAAAGATAGATCGAACGCGAGAAAGACAGATCGAGAGAAAGAGAAAGAGAAAGACAGATCGAACGAGAGTCAGACAGATCGAGAGTGACAGCCAGACAGAGAGAGAGAGAGAAAGGCAGATCTTGCGAGAAAGAAAGACAGATCGAGCGAGAGAGAAAGGCAGATCGAGCGAGAGAGAAAGGCAGATCGAGCGAGCGAGAAAGACAGATCGAGCGAGAGAGAAAGACAGATCGAGCGAGAGAGAAAGACAGATCGAGCGAGAGAGAAAGACAGATCGAGCGAGAGAGAAAGACAGATCGAGCGAGAGAGAAAGACAGATCGAGCAAGAGAGAAAGACAGATCGAGCGAGAGAGAAAGACAGATCGAGGGAGAAAGCCAGAGGGAGAGAGAGAGAAAGGCAGGTCGAGCGAGGGAGAAAGACAGATGGCGCGAAAAAGACAGATGGAGCGAAAAAGACAGATGGAGCGAAAAAGACAGATGGAGCGAGAAAGACAGATCGAGCGAGAGAGAAAGACAGATCGAGCGAGAGAGAAAGACAGATCGAGCGAGAGAGAAAGACAGATCGAGCGAGAGAGAAAGACAGATCGAGCGAGAGAGAAAGACAGATCGAGCGAGAGAGAAAGACAGATCGAGCGAGAGAGACAGATCGAACGAGAGCGAGAGAGACAGATCGAACGAGAGCGAGAGAGACAGATCGAGCGGGAGCGAAAAACAGATCGAGCGAAAGTGAAAGACAGATCGAGCGAGCGAGACAGACAGGTCGAGCGAGAGAGACAGATCGAGCGAGAGAGAAAGACAGATCGAACGAAAGTGAAAGACAGATCGAGCGAGACAGACAGGTCGAGCGAGAGAGACAGACAGGTCGAGCGAGAGAGACAGACAGGTCGAGCGAGAGAGAAAGACAGATCGAGCGAGAGAGAAAGACAGATCGAGCGAGAGAGAAAGACAGATCGAGCGAGAGAGAAAGACAGATCGAGCGAGAGAGAAAGACAGATCGAGCGAGAGAGAAAGACAGATCGAGCGAGAGAGAAAGACAGATCGAGCGAGAGGGAAAGACAGATCGAGCAAGAGGGAAAGACAGATCGAGCGAGAGAGAAGGACAGTTCGAGCGAGAGAGAAAGACAGATCGAGCGAGAGAGAAAGACAGATCGAGCGAGAGGGAAAGACAGATCGAGCGAGAGAGAAGGATAGATCGAGCGAGAAAGGCAGATCGAGCGAGAGAGAAAGACAGATCGAGCGAGCGAGAAAGGCAGATCGAGCGAGAGAGAAGGATAGATCGAGCGAGAAAGGCAGATCGAGCGAGAGAGAAATACAGATCGAGCGAGCGAGAAAGGCAGATCGAGCGAGAGAGAAAAGCAGATCGAGCGAGAGAGAAAGGCAGATCGAGCGAGAGAGAAGGATAGATCGAGCGAGAAAGGCAGATCGAGCGAGAGAGAAAAGCAAATCGAGCGAGAGAGAAATACAGATCGAGCGAGCGAGAGAAAGGCAGATCGAGCGAGCGAGAAAGACAGATCGAGCGAGCGAGAAAGACAGATCGAGCGAGAGAGAAAGACAGATCGTGAGAGAGAGAAAGACAGATCGAGCGAGAGAGAGAAAGACAGATCGAGCGAGAGAGAAAGACAGATCGAGCGAGAGAGAAAGACAGATCGAGCGAGAGAGACAGATCGAACGAGAGCGAGAGAGACAGATCGAACGAGAGCGAGAGAGACAGATCGAGCGGGAGCGAAAAACAGATCGAGCGAAAGCGAAAGACAGATCGAGCGAGCGAGACAGACAGGTCGAGCGAGAGAGACAGACAGGTCGAGCGAGAGAGACAGATCGAGCGAGAGAGACAGATCGAGCGAGAGAGAAAGACAGATCGAGCGAAAGTGAAAGACAGATCGAGCGAGCGAGACAGACAGGTCGAGCGAGAGAGAAAGACAGATCGAGCGAGAGAGAAAAGCAGATCGAGCGAGAGAGAAATACAGATCGAGCGAGAGAGAAAGACAGATCGAACGGCAGCGAGAGAGACAGATCGAACGAGAGCGAGAGAGACAGATCGAGCGAGAGAGAAAGACAGATCGAGCGAGAGAGAAAGACAGATCGAGCGAGAGAGAAAGACAGATCGAGCGAGAGTGAAAGACAGATCGAGCGAGAGTGAAAGACAGATCGAGCGAGAGAGAAAGACAGATCGAGCGAGAGAAAAAGACAGATCGAGCGAGAAAGACAGATCGAGCGAGAGAGAGACAGATCGAGCGAGAGAGAGACAGATCGAAGGAGAGAAAGACAGATCGAGCGAGAGAAAGACAGATCGAACGAGAGAGAAAGACAGATCGAGCGAGATAGAGAGACAGATCGAACGAGAGCGAGAGAGAGAGATCGACGAGAGCGAGAGAGACAGATCGAGCGAGAGCGAGACAGACAGATCGAACGAGAGCGAGACAGACAGATCGAACGAGAGCGAGACAGACAGATCGAACGAGAGCGAGACAGACAGATCGAACGAGAGCGAGACAGACAGATCGAACGAGAGCGAGACAGACAGATCGAACGAGAGCGAGACAGACAGATCGAACGAGAGCGAGACAGACAGATCGAACGAGAGCGAGACAGACAGATCGAACGAGAGCGAGACAGACAGATCGAACGAGAGCGAGACAGACAGATCGAACGAGAGCGAGACAGACAGATCGAACGAGAGCGAGACAGACAGATCGAACGAGAGCGAGACAGACAGATCGAACGAGAGCGAGACAGACAGATCGAACGAGAGCGAGACAGACAGATCGAACGAGAGCGAGAGAGACAGATCGAGCGAGAGAGAAAGACAGATCGAGCGAGAGAGAAAGACAGATCGAGCGAGAGAGAAAGACAGATCGAGCACGAGGAAGACAGATCGAGCGCGAGGAAGACAGATCGAGCGCGAGGAAGACAGATCGAGCGCGAGGAAGACAGATCGAGCGCGAGGAAGACAGATCGAGCGCGAGGAAGACAGATCGAGCGCGAGGAAGACAGATCGAGCGCGAGGAAGACAGATCGAGCGCGAGGAAGACAGATCGAGCGCGAGGAAGACAGATCGAGCGCGAGGAAGACAGATCGAGCGCGAGGAAGACAGATCGAGCGCGAGAAAGACATATCGAGCGCGGGAAAGACAGATCGAGCGCGGGAAAGACAGATCGAGCGCGGGAAAGACAGATCGAGCGCGGGAAAGATAGATCGAACGCGAGAAAGACAGATCGAGAGAAAGAGAAAGAGAAAGACAGATCGAACGAGAGTCAGACAGATCGAGAGTGACAGCCAGACAGAGAGAGAGAGAGAAAGGCAGATCTTGCGAGAAAGAAAGACAGATCGAGCGAGAGAGAAAGGCAGATCGAGCGAGAGAGAAAGGCAGATCGAGCGAGCGAGAAAGACAGATCGAGCGAGAGAGAAAGACAGATCGAGCGAGAGAGAAAGACAGATCGAGCGAGAGAGAAAGACAGATCGAGCGAGAGAGAAAGACAGATCGAGCGAGAGAGAAAGACAGATCGAGCGAGAGAGAAAGACAGATCGAGCAAGAGAGAAAGACAGATCGAGCGAGAGAGAAAGACAGATCGAGGGAGAAAGCCAGAGGGAGAGAGAGAGAAAGGCAGGTCGAGCGAGGGAGAAAGACAGATGGCGCGAAAAAGACAGATGGAGCGAAAAAGACAGATGGAGCGAAAAAGACAGATGGAGCGAGAAAGACAGATCGAGCGAGAGAGAAAGACAGATCGAGCGAGAGAGAAAGACAGATCGAGCGAGAGAGAAAGACAGATCGAGCGAGAGAGAAAGACAGATCGAGCGAGAGAGAAAGACAGATCGAGCGAGAGAGAAAGACAGATCGAGCGAGAGAGACAGATCGAACGAGAGCGAGAGAGACAGATCGAACGAGAGCGAGAGAGACAGATCGAGCGGGAGCGAAAAACAGATCGAGCGAAAGTGAAAGACAGATCGAGCGAGCGAGACAGACAGGTCGAGCGAGAGAGACAGATCGAGCGAGAGAGAAAGACAGATCGAACGAAAGTGAAAGACAGATCGAGCGAGACAGACAGGTCGAGCGAGAGAGACAGACAGGTCGAGCGAGAGAGACAGACAGGTCGAGCGAGAGAGAAAGACAGATCGAGCGAGAGAGAAAGACAGATCGAGCGAGAGAGAAAGACAGATCGAGCGAGAGAGAAAGACAGATCGAGCGAGAGAGAAAGACAGATCGAGCGAGAGAGAAAGACAGATCGAGCGAGAGAGAAAGACAGATCGAGCGAGAGGGAAAGACAGATCGAGCAAGAGGGAAAGACAGATCGAGCGAGAGAGAAGGACAGTTCGAGCGAGAGAGAAAGACAGATCGAGCGAGAGAGAAAGACAGATCGAGCGAGAGGGAAAGACAGATCGAGCGAGAGAGAAGGATAGATCGAGCGAGAAAGGCAGATCGAGCGAGAGAGAAAGACAGATCGAGCGAGCGAGAAAGGCAGATCGAGCGAGAGAGAAGGATAGATCGAGCGAGAAAGGCAGATCGAGCGAGAGAGAAATACAGATCGAGCGAGCGAGAAAGGCAGATCGAGCGAGAGAGAAAAGCAGATCGAGCGAGAGAGAAAGGCAGATCGAGCGAGAGAGAAGGATAGATCGAGCGAGAAAGGCAGATCGAGCGAGAGAGAAAAGCAAATCGAGCGAGAGAGAAATACAGATCGAGCGAGCGAGAGAAAGGCAGATCGAGCGAGCGAGAAAGACAGATCGAGCGAGCGAGAAAGACAGATCGAGCGAGAGAGAAAGACAGATCGTGAGAGAGAGAAAGACAGATCGAGCGAGAGAGAAAGACAGATCGAGCGAGAGAGAAAGACAGATCGAGCGAGAGAGAAAGACAGATCGAGCGAGAGAGAAAGACAGATCGAGCGAGAGAGAAAGACAGATCGAGCGAGAGAGAAAGACAGATCGAGCGAGAGAGAAAGACAGATCGAGCGAGAGAGAAAGACAGATCGAGCGAGAGGGAAAGACAGATCGAGCGAGAGAGAAGGACAGTTCGAGCGAGAGAGAAAGACAGATCGAGCGAGAGAGAAAGACAGATCGAGCGAGAGGGAAAGACAGATCGAGCGAGAGAGAAGGATAGATCGAGCGAGAAAGGCAGATCGAGCGAGAGAGAAAGACAGATCGAGCGAGCTAGAAAGGCAGATCGAGCGAGAGAGAAGGATAGATCGAGCGAGAAAGGCAGATCGAGCGAGAGAGAAATACAGATCGAGCGAGCGAGAAAGGCAGATCGAGCGAGAGAGAAAAGCAGATCGAGCGAGAGAGAAAGGCAGATCGAGCGAGAGAGAAGGATAGATCGAGCGAGAAAGGCAGATCGAGCGAGAGAGAAAAGCAGATCGAGCGAGAGAGAAATACAGATCGAGCGAGCGAGAGAAAGGCAGATCGAGCGAGCGAGAAAGACAGATCGAGCGAGCGAGAAAGACAGATCGAGCGAGAGAGAAAGACAGATCGTGCGAGAGAGAAAGACAGATCGAGCGAGAGAGAAAGACAGATCGAGCGAGAGAGAAAGACAGATCGAGCGAGAGAGAAAGACAGATCGAGCGAGAGAGAAAGACAGATCGAGCGAGAGAGAAAGACAGATCGAGCGAGAGAGAAAGACAGATCGAGCGAGAGAGAAAGACAGATCGAGCGAGAGAGAAAGACAGATCGAGCGAGAAAGGCAGATCGAGCGAGAGAGAAAGACAGACAGATCGAGCGAGAGAGACAGACAGACAGATCGAGGGAGAAAGCCAGAGGGAGAGAGAGAGAAAGGCAGGTTGAGCGAGGGAGAAAGACAGATCGAGCGAGAGAGAAAGACAGATCGAGCGAGAGAGAAAGACAGATCGAGCGAGAGACAAAGACAGATCGAGCGAGAGACAAAGACAGATCGAGCGAGAGAGAGACAGACAGATCGAACGAGAGCGAGAGAGACAGATCGAACGAGAGCAAGAGAGACAGATCGAGCGGGTGCGAAAAACAGATCGAGCGAAAGTGAAAGACAGATCGAGCGAGCGAGACAGACAGGTCGAGCGAGAGAGACAGACAGGTCGAGCGAGAGAGACAGACAGGTCGAGCGAGAGAGACAGACCGAGCGAGAGAGAAAGACAGATCGAGCGAGAGAGAAAGACAGATCGAGCGAGAGAGAAAGACAGATCGAGCGAGAGAGAAAGACAGATCGAGCGAGAGAGAAAGACAGATCGAGCGAGAGAGAAAGACAGATCGAGCGAGAGGGAAAGACAGATCGAGCGAGAGAGAAGGACAGTTCGAGCGAGAGAGAAGGACAGTTCGAGCGAGAGAGAAAGACAGATCGAGCGAGAGAGAAAGACAGACGGAGCGAGAGAGAGAAAGACAGATCGAGCGAGAGAGAAAGACAGATCGAGCGAGAGAGAAAGACAGATCGAGCGAGAGAGACAGATCGAACGAGAGCGAGAGAGACAGATCGAACGAGAGCGAGAGAGACAGATCGAGCGGGAGCGAAAAACAGATCGAGCGAAAGCGAAAGACAGATCGAGCGAGCGAGACAGACAGGTCGAGCGAGAGAGACAGACAGGTCGAGCGAGAGAGACAGATCGAGCGAGAGAGACAGATCGAGCGAGAGAGAAAGACAGATCGAGCGAAAGTGAAAGACAGATCGAGCGAGCGAGACAGACAGGTCGAGCGAGAGAGAAAGACAGATCGAGCGAGAGAGAAAAGCAGATCGAGCGAGAGAGAAATACAGATCGAGCGAGAGAGAAAGACAGATCGAACGGCAGCGAGAGAGACAGATCGAACGAGAGCGAGAGAGACAGATCGAGCGAGAGAGAAAGACAGATCGAGCGAGAGAGAAAGACAGATCGAGCGAGAGAGAAAGACAGATCGAGCGAGAGTGAAAGACAGATCGAGCGAGAGTGAAAGACAGATCGAGCGAGAGAGAAAGACAGATCGAGCGAGAGAAAAAGACAGATCGAGCGAGAAAGACAGATCGAGCGAGAGAGAGACAGATCGAGCGAGAGAGAGACAGATCGAAGGAGAGAAAGACAGATCGAGCGAGAGAAAGACAGATCGAACGAGAGCGAGACAGACAGATCGAACGAGAGCGAGACAGACAGATCGAACGAGAGCGAGACAGACAGATCGAACGAGAGCGAGACAGACAGATCGAACGAGAGCGAGACAGACAGATCGAACGAGAGCGAGACAGACAGATCGAACGAGAGCGAGACAGACAGATCGAACGAGAGCGAGACAGACAGATCGAACGAGAGCGAGACAGACAGATCGAACGAGAGCGAGAGAGACAGATCGAGCGAGAGAGAAAGACAGATCGAGCGAGAGAGAAAGACAGATCGAGCGAGAGAGAAAGACAGATCGAGCACGAGGAAGACAGATCGAGCGCGAGAAAGACAGATCGAGAGAAAGAGAAAGAGAAAGACAGATCGAACGAGAGTCAGACAGATCGAGAGTGACAGCCAGACAGAGAGAGAGAGAGAAAGGCAGATCTTGCGAGAAAGAAAGACAGATCGAGCGAGAGAGAAAGGCAGATCGAGCGAGAGAGAAAGGCAGATCGAGCGAGCGAGAAAGACAGATCGAGCGAGAGAGAAAGACAGATCGAGCGAGAGAGAAAGACAGATCGAGCGAGAGAGAAAGACAGATCGAGCGAGAGAGAAAGACAGATCGAGCGAGAGAGAAAGACAGATCGAGCGAGAGAGAAAGACAGATCGAGCAAGAGAGAAAGACAGATCGAGCGAGAGAGAAAGACAGATCGAGGGAGAAAGCCAGAGGGAGAGAGAGAGAAAGGCAGGTCGAGCGAGGGAGAAAGACAGATGGCGCGAAAAAGACAGATGGAGCGAAAAAGACAGATGGAGCGAAAAAGACAGATGGAGCGAGAAAGACAGATCGAGCGAGAGAGAAAGACAGATCGAGCGAGAGAGAAAGACAGATCGAGCGAGAGAGAAAGACAGATCGAGCGAGAGAGAAAGACAGATCGAGCGAGAGAGAAAGACAGATCGAGCGAGAGAGAAAGACAGATCGAGCGAGAGAGACAGATCGAACGAGAGCGAGAGAGACAGATCGAACGAGAGCGAGAGAGACAGATCGAGCGGGAGCGAAAAACAGATCGAGCGAAAGTGAAAGACAGATCGAGCGAGCGAGACAGACAGGTCGAGCGAGAGAGACAGATCGAGCGAGAGAGAAAGACAGATCGAACGAAAGTGAAAGACAGATCGAGCGAGACAGACAGGTCGAGCGAGAGAGACAGACAGGTCGAGCGAGAGAGACAGACAGGTCGAGCGAGAGAGAAAGACAGATCGAGCGAGAGAGAAAGACAGATCGAGCGAGAGAGAAAGACAGATCGAGCGAGAGAGAAAGACAGATCGAGCGAGAGAGAAAGACAGATCGAGCGAGAGAGAAAGACAGATCGAGCGAGAGAGAAAGACAGATCGAGCGAGAGGGAAAGACAGATCGAGCAAGAGGGAAAGACAGATCGAGCGAGAGAGAAGGACAGTTCGAGCGAGAGAGAAAGACAGATCGAGCGAGAGAGAAAGACAGATCGAGCGAGAGGGAAAGACAGATCGAGCGAGAGAGAAGGATAGATCGAGCGAGAAAGGCAGATCGAGCGAGAGAGAAAGACAGATCGAGCGAGCGAGAAAGGCAGATCGAGCGAGAGAGAAGGATAGATCGAGCGAGAAAGGCAGATCGAGCGAGAGAGAAATACAGATCGAGCGAGCGAGAAAGGCAGATCGAGCGAGAGAGAAAAGCAGATCGAGCGAGAGAGAAAGGCAGATCGAGCGAGAGAGAAGGATAGATCGAGCGAGAAAGGCAGATCGAGCGAGAGAGAAAAGCAAATCGAGCGAGAGAGAAATACAGATCGAGCGAGCGAGAGAAAGGCAGATCGAGCGAGCGAGAAAGACAGATCGAGCGAGCGAGAAAGACAGATCGAGCGAGAGAGAAAGACAGATCGTGAGAGAGAGAAAGACAGATCGAGCGAGAGAGAAAGACAGATCGAGCGAGAGAGAAAGACAGATCGAGCGAGAGAGAAAGACAGATCGAGCGAGAGAGAAAGACAGATCGAGCGAGAGAGAAAGACAGATCGAGCGAGAGAGAAAGACAGATCGAGCGAGAGAGAAAGACAGATCGAGCGAGAGAGAAAGACAGATCGAGCGAGAGGGAAAGACAGATCGAGCGAGAGAGAAGGACAGTTCGAGCGAGAGAGAAAGACAGATCGAGCGAGAGAGAAAGACAGATCGAGCGAGAGGGAAAGACAGATCGAGCGAGAGAGAAGGATAGATCGAGCGAGAAAGGCAGATCGAGCGAGAGAGAAAGACAGATCGAGCGAGCTAGAAAGGCAGATCGAGCGAGAGAGAAGGATAGATCGAGCGAGAAAGGCAGATCGAGCGAGAGAGAAATACAGATCGAGCGAGCGAGAAAGGCAGATCGAGCGAGAGAGAAAAGCAGATCGAGCGAGAGAGAAAGGCAGATCGAGCGAGAGAGAAGGATAGATCGAGCGAGAAAGGCAGATCGAGCGAGAGAGAAAAGCAGATCGAGCGAGAGAGAAATACAGATCGAGCGAGCGAGAGAAAGGCAGATCGAGCGAGCGAGAAAGACAGATCGAGCGAGCGAGAAAGACAGATCGAGCGAGAGAGAAAGACAGATCGTGCGAGAGAGAAAGACAGATCGAGCGAGAGAGAAAGACAGATCGAGCGAGAGAGAAAGACAGATCGAGCGAGAGAGAAAGACAGATCGAGCGAGAGAGAAAGACAGATCGAGCGAGAGAGAAAGACAGATCGAGCGAGAGAGAAAGACAGATCGAGCGAGAGAGAAAGACAGATCGAGCGAGAGAGAAAGACAGATCGAGCGAGAAAGGCAGATCGAGCGAGAGAGAAAGACAGACAGATCGAGCGAGAGAGACAGACAGACAGATCGAGGGAGAAAGCCAGAGGGAGAGAGAGAGAAAGGCAGGTTGAGCGAGGGAGAAAGACAGATCGAGCGAGAGAGAAAGACAGATCGAGCGAGAGAGAAAGACAGATCGAGCGAGAGACAAAGACAGATCGAGCGAGAGACAAAGACAGATCGAGCGAGAGAGAGACAGACAGATCGAACGAGAGCGAGAGAGACAGATCGAACGAGAGCAAGAGAGACAGATCGAGCGGGTGCGAAAAACAGATCGAGCGAAAGTGAAAGACAGATCGAGCGAGCGAGACAGACAGGTCGAGCGAGAGAGACAGACAGGTCGAGCGAGAGAGACAGACAGGTCGAGCGAGAGAGACAGACCGAGCGAGAGAGAAAGACAGATCGAGCGAGAGAGAAAGACAGATCGAGCGAGAGAGAAAGACAGATCGAGCGAGAGAGAAAGACAGATCGAGCGAGAGAGAAAGACAGATCGAGCGAGAGAGAAAGACAGATCGAGCGAGAGGGAAAGACAGATCGAGCGAGAGAGAAGGACAGTTCGAGCGAGAGAGAAGGACAGTTCGAGCGAGAGAGAAAGACAGATCGAGCGAGAGAGAAAGACAGATCGAGCGAGAGGGAAAGACAGATCGAGCGAGAGAGAAGGATAGATCGAGCGAGAAAGGCAGATCGAGCGAGAGAGAAAGACAGATCGAGCGAAAGGGAAAGACAGATTGAGCGAGAGAGAAAGATAGATCGAGCGAGAGAGAAGGATAGATCGAGCGAGAAAGGCAGATCGAGCGAGAGAGAAAAGCAGATCGAGCGAGAGTGAAAGACAGATTGAGCGAGAGAGAAGGATAGATCGAGCGAGAAAGGCAGATCGAGCGAGAGAGAAATACAGATCGAGCGAGCGAGAAAGGCAGATCGAGCGAGAGAGAAGGATAGATCGAGCGAGAAAGGCAGATCGAGCGAGAGAGAAAAGCAGATCGAGCGAGAGAGAAAGACAGATCGAGCGAGAGAGAAAGGCAGATCGAGCGAGAGAGAAAAGCAGACGAGCGATAGAGAAATACAGATCGAGCAAGAGAGAAAGGCAGATCGAGCGAGCGAGAAAGACAGATCGAGCGAGAGAGAAAGACAGATCGAGCGAGAGAGAAAGACAGATCGAGCGAGAGAGAAAAACAGATCGAGAGAGAGAGAAAGACAGATCGAGAGAGAAAGACAGGTCGAGCGAGAGAGAAAGACAGATCGAGCGAGAGAGAAAGACGGATCGAGCGAGAAAGACAGATCGAGCGAGAAAGACAGATCAAGCAAGAGAGAAAGACTGATCGAGCGAGAAAGACAGATCGAGCGAGAGAGAAAGACAGGTCGAGCGAGAGAGAAAGACAGATCGAGCGAGAGAGAAAGACGGATCGAGCGAGAAAGACAGATCGAGCGAGAAAGACAGATCAAGCAAGAGAGAAAGACTGATCGAGCGAGAAAGACAGATCGAGCGAGAGAGAAAGACAGATCGAGCGAGAGAGAAAGACAGATCGAGCGAGCGAGACAGACAGATCGAGCGAGACAGACAGATCGAGCGAGAGAGAAAGGCAGATCGAGCGAGAAAGGCAGATCGAGCGAGAAAGACAGACAGATCGAGCGAGAGCGAGACAGACAGATCGAGCGAGAGAGAAAGACAGATCGAACGAGAAAGGCAGATCGAGCGAGAGAGAAAGACAGACAGATCGAGCGAGAGAGAAAGACAGACAGACAGATCGAGGGAGAAAGCCAGAGGGAGAGAGAGAGAAAGTCAGGTCGAGCGAGGGAGAAAGACAGATCGAGCGAGAGAGAAAGACAGATCGAGCGAGAGGGAAAGACAGATCGAGCGAGAGAGAAGGATAGATCGAGCGAGAAAGGCAGATCGAGCGAGAGAGAAAGACAGATCGAGCGAAAGGGAAAGACAGATTGAGCGAGAGAGAAAGATAGATCGAGCGAGAGAGAAGGATAGATCGAGCGAGAAAGGCAGATCGAGCGAGAGAGAAAAGCAGATCGAGCGAGAGAGAAAGACAGATTGAGCGAGAGAGAAGGATAGATCGAGCGAGAGAGAAAAGCAGACGAGCGATAGAGAAATACAGATCGAGCAAGAGAGAAAGGCAGATCGAGCGAGCGAGAAAGACAGATCGAGCGAGAGAGAAAGACAGATCGAGCGAGAGAGAAAGACAGATCGAGCGAGAGAGAAAGACAGATCGAGCGAGAAAGGCAGATCGAGCGAGAGAGAAAGACAGATCGAGCGAGAGAGAAATACAGATCGAGCGAGCGAGAAAGGCAGATCGAGCGAGAGAGAAGGATAGATCGAGCGAGAAAGGCAGATCGAGCGAGAGAGAAAAGCAGATCGAGCGAGAGAGAAAGACAGATCGAGCGAGAGAGAAAGGCAGATCGAGCGAGAGAGAAAAGCAGACGAGCGATAGAGAAATACAGATCGAGCAAGAGAGAAAGGCAGATCGAGCGAGCGAGAAAGACAGATCGAGCGAGAGAGAAAGACAGATCGAGCGAGAGAGAAAGACAGATCGAGCGAGAGAGAAAGACAGATCGAGCGAGAGAGAAAGACAGATCGAGCGAGAGAGAAAGACAGATCGAGCGAGAAAGGCAGATCGAGCGAGAGAGAAAGACAGACAGATCGAGCGAGAGAGACAGACAGACAGATCGAGGGAGAAAGCCAGAGGGAGAGAGAGAGAAAGGCAGGTCGAGCGAGGGAGAAAGACAGATCAAGCGAGAGAGAAATACAGATCGAGCGAGAGAGAAAGACAGATCGAGCGAGAGAGAAAGACAGATCGAACGAGAGCGAGAGAGACAGATCGAACGAGAGCGAGAGAGACAGATCGAGCGGGAGCGAAAAACAGATCGAGCGAAAGTGAAAGACAGGTCGAGCGAGAGAGACAGACAGGTCGAGCGAGCGAGACAGACAGGTCGAGCGAGCGAGACAGACAGGTCGAGCGAGAGAGACAGACAGGTCGAGCGAGCGAGACAGACAGGTCGAGCGAGAGAGACAGACAGGTCGAGCGAGAGAGACAGACAGGTCGAGCGAGAGAGAAAGACAGATCGAGCGAGATAGAAAGACAGATCGAACGAGAGCGAGAGAGACAGATCGAACGAGAGCGAGAGAGACAGATCGAACGAGAGCGAGACAGACAGATCGAACGAGAGCGAGACAGACAGATCGAACGAGAGCGAGACAGACAGATCGAACGAGAGCGAGACAGACAGATCGAACGAGAGCGAGACAGACAGATCGAACGAGAGCGAGACAGACAGATCGAACGAGAGAGAAAGACAGATCGAGCGAGAGAGAAAGACAGATCGAGCGAGAGAGAAAGACAGATCGAGCGAGAGAGAAAGACAGATCGAGCGAGAGAGAAAGACAGATCGAGCGAGAGAGAAAGACAGATCGAGCGAGAGAGAAAGACAGATCGAGCGAGAGAGAAAGACAGATCGAGCGCGAGGAAGACAGATCGAGCGCGAGGAAGACAGATCGAGCGCGAGGAAGACAGATCGAGCGCGAGGAAGACAGATCGAGCGCTGGAAAGACAGATCGAGCGCGGGAAAGACAGATCGAGCGCGGGAAAGACAGATCGAGCGCGGGAAAGACAGATCGAGAGAAAGAGAAAGAGAAAGACAGATCGAACGAGAGTCAGACAGATCGAGAGTGACAGCCAGACAGAGAGAGAGAAAGAAAGGCAGATCGAGCGAGAGAGAAAGGCAGATCGAGCGAGAGAGAAAGGCAGATCGAGCGAGAGAGAAAGACAGATCGAGCGAGAGAGAAAGACAGATCGAGCGAGAGAGAAAGACAGATCGAGCGAGAGAGAAAGACAGATCGAGCGAGAAAAGACAGATCGAGCGAGCGAGAAAGACAGATCGAGCGAGAGAGAAAGACAGATCGAGCGAGAGAGAAAGACAGATCGAGCGAGAAAGACAGATCAAGCAAGAGAGAAAGACAGATCGAGCGAGAAAGACAGATCGAGCGAGAGAGAAAGACAGATCGAGCGAGAGAGAAAGACAGATCGAGCGAGAGAGAAAGACAGATCGAGCGAGAGAGAAAGACAGATCGAGCGAGACAGACAGATCGAGCGAGAGAGAAAGACAGATCGAGCGAGAAAGGCAGATCGAGCGAGAAAGACAGATCGAGCGAGAGAGAGACAGACAGATCGAGCGAGAGAGAAAGACAGATCGAGCGAAAGACAGATCGAGCGAGAAAGACAGATCGAGCGAGAGAGAAAGACAGATCGAGCGAGAGAGAAAGACGATTCGAGCGAGAGAGAAAGACAGATCGAGCGAGAGAGAAAGACAGATCGAGCGAGAGAGAAAGACAGATCGAGCGAGAGAGAAAGACAGATCGAGCGAGAAAGGCAGATCAAGCGAGAGAGAAAGACAGACAGATCGAGCGAGAAAGGCAGATCGAGCGAGAAAGACAGACAGATCGAGCGAGAGAGAGACAGACAGATCAAGCGAGAGAGAAAGACAGACAGACAGATCGAGGGAGAAAGCCAGAGGGAGAGAGAGAGAAAGGCAGGTCGAGCGAGGGAGAAAGACAGATCGAGCGAGAGAGAAAGACAGATGGCGCGAAAAAGACAGATGGCGCGAAAAAGACAGATGGAGCGAAAAAGACAGATGGAGCGAGAGAGAAAGACAGATGGAGCGAGAGAGAGAAAGACAGATCGAGTGAGAGAGAAAGACAGATCGAGCGAGAGAGAAAGACAGATCGAACGAGAGAGAAAGACAGATCGAGCGAGATAGAAAGACAGATCGAACGAGAGCGAGAGAGACAGATCGAACGAGAGCGAGAGAGACAGATCGAACGAGAGCGAGAGAGACAGATCGAACGAGAGCGAGAGAGACAGATCGAACGAGAGCGAGAGAGACAGATCGAAGGAGAGCGAGACAGACAGATCGAACGAGAGCGAGAGAGACAGATCGAGCGGGAGCGAAAAACAGATCGAGCGAAAGTGAAAGACAGATCGAGCGAGAGAGACAGACAGGTCGAGCGAGCGAGACAGACAGGTCGAGCGAGAGAGACAGACAGGTCGAGCGAGAGAGACAGACAGGTCGAGCGAGAGGGAAAGACAGATCGAGCGAGAGAGAAGGACAGTTCGAGCGAGAGAGAAGGACAGATCGAGCGAGAGAGGACAGATCGAGCGAGAAAGGCAGATCGAGCGAGAGAGAAAAGCAGATCGAGCGAGAGAGAAAGACAGATCGAGCGAGAGAGAAAGACAGATCGAGCGAGAGAGAAAGACAGATCGAACGGCAGCGAGAGAGACAGATCGAACGAGAGCGAGAGGACAGATCGAGCGAGAGAGAAAGACAGATCGAGCGAGCGCGAGGAAGACAGATCGAGCGCGAGGAAGACAGATCGAGCGCGAGGAAGACAGATCGAGCGCGAGGAAGACAGATCGAGCGCGAGGAAGACAGATCGAGCGCGAGGAAGACAGATCGAGCGCGAGGAAGACAGATCGAGCGCGAGGAAGACAGATCGAGCGCGAGGAAGACAGATCGAGCGCGAGGAAGACAGATCGAGCGCGAGGAAGACAGATCGAGCGCGAGGAAGACAGTTCGAGCGCGAGGAAGACAGATCGAGCGCGAGGAAGACAGATCGAGCGCGAGGAAGACAGATCGAGCGCGAGAAAGACAGATCGAGCGAGAGAGAAAGACAGATCGAGCGAGAGAGAAAGACAGATCGAGCTAGAGAGAAAGACAGATCGAGCGAGAGAGAAAGACAGATCGAGCGAGAGAGAAAGACAGATCGAGCGAGAGAGAAAGACAGATCGAGCGCGAGGAAGACAGATCGAGCGCGAGGAAGACAGATCGAGCGCGAGGAAGACAGATCGAGCGCGAGAAAGACAGATCGAGCGCGGGAAAGACAGATCGAGCGCGGGAAAGAAAGATCGAGCGCGGGAAAGACAGATCGAGAGAAAGAGAAAGAGAAAGACAGATCGAACGAGAGTCAGACAGATCGAGAGTGACAGCCAGACAGAGAGAGAGAGAGAAAGGCAGATCGTGCGAGAAAGAAAGACAGATCGAGCGAGAGAGAAAGGCAGATCGAGCGAGAGAGAAAGGCAGATCGAGCGAGAGAGAAAGACAGATCGAGCGAGAGAGAAAGACAGATCGAGCGAGAGAGAAAGACAGATCGAGCGAGAAAGACAGATCGAGCGAGCGAGAAAGACAGATCGAGCGAGAGAGAAAGACAGATCGAGCGAGAAAGACAGATCAAGCAAGAGAGAAAGACAGATCGAGCGAGAGAGAAAGACAGATCGAGCGAGAAAGACAGATCGAGCGAGAGAGAAAGACAGATCGAGCGAGAGAGAAAGACAGATCGAGCGAGACAGACAGATCGAGCGAGAGAGAAAGACAGATCGAGCGAGAAAGGCAGATCGAGCGAGAAAGACAGATCGAGCGAGAGAGAGACAGACAGATCGAGCGAGAGAGAAAGACAGATCGAGCGAGAAAGGCAGATCGAGCGAGAAAGACAGACAGATCATGCGAGAAAGACAGATCGAGCGAGAGAGAAAGACAGATCGAGCGAGACAGAAAGACAGATCGAGCGAGAGAGAAAGACAGATCGAGCGAGAGAGAAAGACAGATCGAGCGAGAGAGACAGATCGAACGAGAGCGAGAGAGACAGATCGAGCGGGAGCGAAAAACAGATCGAGCGAAAGTGAAAGACAGATCGAGCGAGTGAGACAGACAGGTCGAGCGAGAGAGACAGACAGGTCGAGCGAGAGAGACAGATCGAGCGAAAGTGAAAGACAGATCGAGCGAGCGAGACAGACAGGTCGAGCGAGTGAGACAGACAGGTCGAGCGAGAGAGAAAGACAGGTCGAGCGAGAGAGAAAGACAGATCGAGCGAGAGAGAAAGACAGATCGAGCGAGAGAGAAAGACAGGTCGAGCGAGCGAGACAGACAGGTCGAGCGAGAGAGACAGACAGGTCGAGCGAGAGAGACAGACAGGTCGAGCGAGAGAGAAAGACAGATCGACCGCGAGGAAGACAGATCGAGCGCAAGGAAGACAGATCGAGCGCGAGGAAGACAGATCGAGCGCGAGAAAGACAGATCGAGCGCTGGAAAGACAGATCGAGCGCGGGAAAGACAGATCGAGCGCGGGAAAGACAGATCGAGCGCGGGAAAGACAGATCGAGCGCGGGAAAGACAGATCGAGAGAAAGAGAAAGAGAAAGACAGATCGAACGAGAGTCAGACAGATCGAGAGTGACAGCCAGACAGAGAGAGAGAAAGAAAGGCAGATCGAGCGAGAGAGAAAGGCAGATCGAGCGAGAGAGAAAGGCAGATCGAGCGAGAGAGAAAGACAGATCGAGCGAGAGAGAAAGACAGATCGAGCGAGAGAGAAAGACAGATCGAGCGAGAGAGAAAGACAGATCGAGCGAGAAAGACAGATCGAGCGAGCGAGAAAGACAGATCGAGCGAGAGAGAAAGACAGATCGAGCGAGAGAGAAAGACAGATCGAGCGAGAAAGACAGATCAAGCAAGAGAGAAAGACAGATCGAGCGAGAAAGACAGATCGAGCGAGAGAGAAAGACAGATCGAGCGAGAGAGAAAGACAGATCGAGCGAGAGAGAAAGACAGATCGAGCGAGAGACAAAGACAGATCGAGCGAGAGACAAAGACAGATCGAGCGAGAGAGAGACAGACAGATCGAACGAGAGCGAGAGAGACAGATCGAACGAGAGCAAGAGAGACAGATCGAGCGGGTGCGAAAAACAGATCGAGCGAAAGTGAAAGACAGATCGAGCGAGCGAGACAGACAGGTCGAGCGAGAGAGACAGACAGGTCGAGCGAGAGAGACAGACAGGTCGAGCGAGAGAGACAGACCGAGCGAGAGAGAAAGACAGATCGAGCGAGAGAGAAAGACAGATCGAGCGAGAGAGAAAGACAGATCGAGCGAGAGAGAAAGACAGATCGAGCGAGAGAGAAAGACAGATCGAGCGAGAGAGAAAGACAGATCGAGCGAGAGGGAAAGACAGATCGAGCGAGAGAGAAGGACAGTTCGAGCGAGAGAGAAGGACAGTTCGAGCGAGAGAGAAAGACAGATCGAGCGAGAGAGAAAGACAGATCGAGCGAGAGGGAAAGACAGATCGAGCGAGAGAGAAGGATAGATCGAGCGAGAAAGGCAGATCGAGCGAGAGAGAAAGACAGATCGAGCGAAAGGGAAAGACAGATTGAGCGAGAGAGAAAGATAGATCGAGCGAGAGAGAAGGATAGATCGAGCGAGAAAGGCAGATCGAGCGAGAGAGAAAAGCAGATCGAGCGAGAGTGAAAGACAGATTGAGCGAGAGAGAAGGATAGATCGAGCGAGAAAGGCAGATCGAGCGAGAGAGAAATACAGATCGAGCGAGCGAGAAAGGCAGATCGAGCGAGAGAGAAGGATAGATCGAGCGAGAAAGGCAGATCGAGCGAGAGAGAAAAGCAGATCGAGCGAGAGAGAAAGACAGATCGAGCGAGAGAGAAAGGCAGATCGAGCGAGAGAGAAAAGCAGACGAGCGATAGAGAAATACAGATCGAGCAAGAGAGAAAGGCAGATCGAGCGAGCGAGAAAGACAGATCGAGCGAGAGAGAAAGACAGATCGAGCGAGAGAGAAAGACAGATCGAGCGAGAGAGAAAGACAGATCGAGAGAGAGAGAAAGACAGATCGAGAGAGAAAGACAGGTCGAGCGAGAGAGAAAGACAGATCGAGCGAGAGAGAAAGACGGATCGAGCGAGAAAGACAGATCGAGCGAGAAAGACAGATCAAGCAAGAGAGAAAGACTGATCGAGCGAGAAAGACAGATCGAGCGAGAGAGAAAGACAGGTCGAGCGAGAGAGAAAGACAGATCGAGCGAGAGAGAAAGACGGATCGAGCGAGAAAGACAGATCGAGCGAGAAAGACAGATCAAGCAAGAGAGAAAGACTGATCGAGCGAGAAAGACAGATCGAGCGAGAGAGAAAGACAGATCGAGCGAGAGAGAAAGACAGATCGAGCTAGCGAGACAGACAGATCGAGCGAGACAGACAGATCGAGCGAGAGAGAAAGGCAGATCGAGCGAGAAAGGCAGATCGAGCGAGAAAGACAGACAGATCGAGCGAGAGCGAGACAGACAGATCGAGCGAGAGAGAAAGACAGATCGAACGAGAAAGGCAGATCGAGCGAGAGAGAAAGACAGACAGATCGAGCGAGAGAGAAAGACAGACAGACAGATCGAGGGAGAAAGCCAGAGGGAGAGAGAGAGAAAGGCAGGTCGAGCGAGGGAGAAAGACAGATCGAGCGAGAGAGAAAGACAGATCGAGCGAGAGGGAAAGACAGATCGAGCGAGAGAGAAGGATAGATCGAGCGAGAAAGGCAGATCGAGCGAGAGAGAAAGACAGATCGAGCGAAAGGGAAAGACAGATTGAGCGAGAGAGAAAGATAGATCGAGCGAGAGAGAAGGATAGATCGAGCGAGAAAGGCAGATCGAGCGAGAGAGAAAAGCAGATCGAGCGAGAGAGAAAGACAGATTGAGCGAGAGAGAAGGATAGATCGAGCGAGAGAGAAAAGCAGACGAGCGATAGAGAAATACAGATCGAGCAAGAGAGAAAGGCAGATCGAGCGAGCGAGAAAGACAGATCGAGCGAGAGAGAAAGACAGATCGAGCGAGAGAGAAAGACAGATCGAGCGAGAGAGAAAGACAGATCGAGCGAGAGAGAAAGACAGATCGAGCGAGAAAGGCAGATCGAGCGAGAGAGAAAGACAGATCGAGCGAGAGAGAAATACAGATCGAGCGAGCGAGAAAGGCCGATCGAGCGAGAGAGAAGGATAGATCGAGCGAGAAAGGCAGATCGAGCGAGAGAGAAAAGCAGATCGAGCGAGAGAGAAAGACAGATCGAGCGAGAGAGAAAGGCAGATCGAGCGAGAGAGAAAAGCAGACGAGCGATAGAGAAATACAGATCGAGCAAGAGAGAAAGGCAGATCGAGCGAGCGAGAAAGACAGATCGAGCGAGAGAGAAAGACAGATCGAGCGAGAGAGAAAGACAGATCGAGCGAGAGAGAAAGACAGATCGAGCGAGAGAGAAAGACAGATCGAGCGAGAAAGGCAGATCGAGCGAGAGAGAAAGACAGACAGATCGAGCGAGAGAGACAGACAGACAGATCGAGGGAGAAAGCCAGAGGGAGAGAGAGAGAAAGGCAGGTCGAGCGAGGGAGAAAGACAGATCAAGCGAGAGAGAAATACAGATCGAGCGAGAGAGAAAGACAGATCGAGCGAGAGAGAAAGACAGATCGAACGAGAGCGAGAGAGACAGATCGAACGAAAGTGAAAGACAGGTCGAGCGAGAGAGACAGACAGGTCGAGCGAGCGAGACAGACAGGTCGAGCGAGCGAGACAGACAGGTCGAGCGAGAGAGACAGACAGGTCGAGCGAGCGAGACAGACAGGTCGAGCGAGAGAGACAGACAGGTCGAGCGAGAGAGACAGACAGGTCGAGCGAGAGAGAAAGACAGATCGAGCGAGATAGAAAGACAGATCGAACGAGAGCGAGAGAGACAGATCGAACGAGAGCGAGAGAGACAGATCGAACGAGAGCGAGACAGACAGATCGAACGAGAGCGAGACAGACAGATCGAACGAGAGCGAGACAGACAGATCGAACGAGAGCGAGACAGACAGATCGAACGAGAGCGAGACAGACAGATCGAACGAGAGAGAAAGACAGATCGAGCGAGAGAGAAAGACAGATCGAGCGAGAGAGAAAGACAGATCGAGCGAGAGAGAAAGACAGATCGAGCGAGAGAGAAAGACAGATCGAGCGAGAGAGAAAGACAGATCGAGCGAGAGAGAAAGACAGATCGAGCGAGAGAGAAAGACAGATCGAGCGCGAGGAAGACAGATCGAGCGCGAGGAAGACAGATCGAGCGCGAGGAAGACAGATCGAGCGCGAGGAAGACAGATCGAGCGCTGGAAAGACAGATCGAGCGCGGGAAAGACAGATCGAGCGCGGGAAAGACAGATCGAGCGCGGGAAAGACAGATCGAGAGAAAGAGAAAGAGAAAGACAGATCGAACGAGAGTCAGACAGATCGAGAGTGACAGCCAGACAGAGAGAGAGAAAGAAAGGCAGATCGAGCGAGAGAGAAAGGCAGATCGAGCGAGAGAGAAAGGCAGATCGAGCGAGAGAGAAAGACAGATCGAGCGAGAGAGAAAGACAGATCGAGCGAGAGAGAAAGACAGATCGAGCGAGAGAGAAAGACAGATCGAGCGAGAAAGACAGATCGAGCGAGCGAGAAAGACAGATCGAGCGAGAGAGAAAGACAGATCGAGCGAGAGAGAAAGACAGATCGAGCGAGAAAGACAGATCAAGCAAGAGAGAAAGACAGATCGAGCGAGAAAGACAGATCGAGCGAGAGAGAAAGACAGATCGAGCGAGAGAGAAAGACAGATCGAGCGAGAGAGAAAGACAGATCGAGCGAGAGAGAAAGACAGATCGAGCGAGACAGACAGATCGAGCGAGAGAGAAAGACAGATCGAGCGAGAAAGGCAGATCGAGCGAGAAAGACAGATCGAGCGAGAGAGAGACAGACAGATCGAGCGAGAGAGAAAGACAGATCGAGCCAAAGACAGATCGAGCGAGAAAGACAGATCGAGCGAGAGAGAAAGACAGATCGAGCGAGAGAGAAAGACGATTCGAGCGAGAGAGAAAGACAGATCGAGCGAGAGAGAAAGACAGATCGAGCGAGAGAGAAAGACAGATCGAGCGAGAGAGAAAGACAGATCGAGCGAGAAAGGCAGATCAAGCGAGAGAGAAAGACAGACAGATCGAGCGAGAAAGGCAGATCGAGCGAGAAAGACAGACAGATCGAGCGAGAGAGAGACAGACAGATCAAGCGAGAGAGAAAGACAGACAGACAGATCGAGGGAGAAAGCCAGAGGGAGAGAGAGAGAAAGGCAGGTCGAGCGAGGGAGAAAGACAGATCGAGCGAGAGAGAAAGACAGATGGCGCGAAAAAGACAGATGGCGCGAAAAAGACAGATGGAGCGAAAAAGACAGATGGAGCGAGAGAGAAAGACAGATGGAGCGAGAGAGAGAAAGACAGATCGAGTGAGAGAGAAAGACAGATCGAGCGAGAGAGAAAGACAGATCGAACGAGAGAGAAAGACAGATCGAGCGAGATAGAAAGACAGATCGAACGAGAGCGAGAGAGACAGATCGAACGAGAGCGAGAGAGACAGATCGAACGAGAGCGAGAGAGACAGATCGAACGAGAGCGAGAGAGACAGATCGAACGAGAGCGAGAGAGACAGATCGAACGAGAGCGAGACAGACAGATCGAACGAGAGCGAGAGAGACAGATCGAGCGGGAGCGAAAAACAGATCGAGCGAAAGTGAAAGACAGATCGAGCGAGAGAGACAGACAGGTCGAGCGAGCGAGACAGACAGGTCGAGCGAGAGAGACAGACAGGTCGAGCGAGAGAGACAGACAGGTCGAGCGAGAGGGAAAGACAGATCGAGCGAGAGAGAAGGACAGTTCGAGCGAGAGAGAAGGACAGATCGAGCGAGAGAGGACAGATCGAGCGAGAAAGGCAGATCGAGCGAGAGAGAAAAGCAGATCGAGCGAGAGAGAAAGACAGATCGAGCGAGAGAGAAAGACGGATCGAGCGAGAGAGAAAGACAGATCGAACGGCAGCGAGAGAGACAGATCGAACGAGAGCGAGAGGACAGATCGAGCGAGAGAGAAAGACAGATCGAGCGAGCGCGAGGAAGACAGATCGAGCGCGAGGAAGACAGATCGAGCGCGAGGAAGACAGATCGAGCGCGAGGAAGACAGATCGAGCGCGAGGAAGACAGATCGAGCGCGAGGAAGACAGATCGAGCGCGAGGAAGACAGATCGAGCGCGAGGAAGACAGATCGAGCGCGAGGAAGACAGATCGAGCGCGAGGAAGACAGATCGAGCGCGAGGAAGACAGATCGAGCGCGAGGAAGACAGATCGAGCGCGAGGAAGACAGATCGAGCGCGAGAAAGACAGATCGAGCGAGAGAGAAAGACAGATCGAGCGAGAGAGAAAGACAGATCGAGCTAGAGAGAAAGACAGATCGAGCGAGAGAGAAAGACAGATCGAGCGAGAGAGAAAGACAGATCGAGCGAGAGAGAAAGACAGATCGAGCGCGAGGAAGACAGATCGAGCGCGAGGAAGACAGATCGAGCGCGAGGAAGACAGATCGAGCGCGAGAAAGACAGATCGAGCGCGAGAAAGACAGATCGAGCGCGGGAAAGACAGATCGAGCGCGGGAAAGAAAGATCGAGCGCGGGAAAGACAGATCGAGAGAAAGAGAAAGAGAAAGACAGATCGAACGAGAGTCAGACAGATCGAGAGTGACAGCCAGACAGAGAGAGAGAGAGAAAGGCAGATCGTGCGAGAAAGAAAGACAGATCGAGCGAGAGAGAAAGGCAGATCGAGCGAGAGAGAAAGGCAGATCGAGCGAGAGAGAAAGACAGATCGAGCGAGAGAGAAAGACAGATCGAGCGAGAGAGAAAGACAGATCGAGCGAGAAAGACAGATCGAGCGAGAGAGAAAGACAGATCGAGCGAGAAAGACAGATCAAGCAAGAGAGAAAGACAGATCGAGCGAGAGAGAAAGACAGATCGAGCGAGAAAGACAGATCGAGCGAGAGAGAAAGACAGATCGAGCGAGAGAGAAAGACAGATCGAGCGAGACAGACAGATCGAGCGAGAGAGAAAGACAGATCGAGCGAGAAAGGCAGATCGAGCGAGAAAGACAGATCGAGCGAGAGAGAGACAGACAGATCGAGCGAGAGAGAAAGACAGATCGAGCGAGAAAGGCAGATCGAGCGAGAAAGACAGACAGATCAAGCGAGAAAGACAGATCGAGCGAGAGAGAAAGACAGATCGAGCGAGACAGAAAGACAGATCGAGCGAGAGAGAAAGACAGATCGAGCGAGAGAGAAAGACAGATCGAGCGAGAGAGAAAGACAGATCGAACGAGAGCGAGAGAGACAGATCGAGCGGGAGCGAAAAACAGATCGAGCGAAAGTGAAAGACAGATCGAGCGAGTGAGACAGACAGGTCGAGCGAGAGAGACAGACAGGTCGAGCGAGAGAGACAGATCGAGCGAAAGTGAAAGACAGATCGAGCGAGCGAGACAGACAGGTCGAGCGAGCGAGACAGACAGGTCGAGCGAGAGAGAAAGACAGGTCGAGCGAGAGAGAAAGACAGATCGAGCGAGAGAGAAAGACAGATCGAGCGAGAGAGAAAGACAGGTCGAGCGAGCGAGACAGACAGGTCGAGCGAGAGAGACAGACAGGTCGAGCGAGAGAGACAGACAGGTCGAGCGAGAGAGAAAGACAGATCGAGCGCGAGGAAGACAGATCGAGCGCGAGGAAGACAGATCGAGCGCGAGGAAGACAGATCGAGCGCGAGAAAGACAGATCGAGCGCTGGAAAGACAGATCGAGCGCGGGAAAGACAGATCGAGCGCGGGAAAGACAGATCGAGCGCGGGAAAGACAGATCGAGCGCGGGAAAGACAGATCGAGAGAAAGAGAAAGAGAAAGACAGATCGAACGAGAGTCAGACAGATCGAGAGTGACAGCCAGACAGAGAGAGAGAAAGAAAGGCAGATCGAGCGAGAGAGAAAGGCAGATCGAGCGAGAGAGAAAGGCAGATCGAGCGAGAGAGAAAGACAGATCGAGCGAGAGAGAAAGACAGATCGAGCGAGAGAGAAAGACAGATCGAGCGAGAGAGAAAGACAGATCGAGCGAGAAAGACAGATCGAGCGAGCGAGAAAGACAGATCGAGCGAGAGAGAAAGACAGATCGAGCGAGAGAGAAAGACAGATCGAGCGAGAAAGACAGATCAAGCAAGAGAGAAAGACAGATCGAGCGAGAAAGACAGATCGAGCGAGAGAGAAAGACAGATCGAGCAAGAGAGAAAGACAGATCGAGCGAGAGAGAAAGACAGATCGAGCGAGAGAGAAAGACAGATCGAGCGAGACAGACAGATCGAGCGAGAGAGAAAGACAGATCGAGCGAGAAAGGCAGATCGAGCGAGAAAGACAGATCGAGCGAGAGAGAGACAGACAGATCGAGCGAGAGAGAAAGACAGATCGAGCGAAAGACAGATCGAGCGAGAAAGACAGATCGAGCGAGAGAGAAAGACAGATCGAGCGAGAGAGAAAGACGATTCGAGCGAGAGAGAAAGACAGATCGAGCGAGAGAGAAAGACAGATCGAGCGAGAGAGAAAGACAGATCGAGCGAGAAAGACAGATCGAGCGAGAGAGAAAGACAGATCGAGCGAGAAAGGCAGATCAAGCGAGAGAGAAAGACAGACAGATCGAGCGAGAAAGGCAGATCGAGCGAGAAAGACAGACAGATCGAGCGAGAGAGAGACAGACAGATCAAGCGAGAGAGAAAGACAGACAGACAGATCGAGGGAGAAAGCCAGAGGGAGAGAGAGAGAAAGGCAGGTCGAGCGAGGGAGAAAGACAGATCGAGCGAGAGAGAAAGACAGATGGCGCGAAAAAGACAGATGGCGCGAAAAAGACAGATGGAGCGAAAAAGACAGATGGAGCGAGAGAGAAAGACAGATGGAGCGAGAGAGAGAAAGACAGATCGAGTGAGAGAGACAGACAGATCGAGCGAGAGAGAAAGACAGATCGAACGAGAGAGAAAGACAGATCGAGCGAGATAGAAAGACAGATCGAACGAGAGCGAGAGAGACAGATCGAACGAGAGCGAGAGAGACAGATCGAACGAGAGCGAGAGAGACAGATCGAACGAGAGCGAGAGAGACAGATCGAACGAGAGCGAGAGAGACAGATCGAACGAGAGCGAGACAGACAGATCGAACGAGAGCGAGAGAGACAGATCGAGCGGGAGCGAAAAACAGATCGAGCGAAAGTGAAAGACAGATCGAGCGAGAGAGACAGACAGGTCGAGCGAGCGAGACAGACAGGTCGAGCGAGAGAGACAGACAGGTCGAGCGAGAGAGACAGACAGGTCGAGCGAGAGGGAAAGACAGATCGAGCGAGAGAGAAGGACAGTTCGAGCGAGAGAGAAGGACTGATCGAGCGAGAGAGGACAGATCGAGCGAGAAAGGCAGATCGAGCGAGAGAGAAAAGCAGATCGAGCGAGAGAGAAAGACAGATCGAGCGAGAGAGAAAGACAGATCGAGCGAGAGAGTAGGATAGATCGAGCGAGAAAGGCAGATCGAGCGAGAAAGGCAGATCGAGCGAGAGAGAAAAGCAGATCGAGCGAGAGAGAAAGACAGATCGAGCGAGAGAGAAAGACAGATCGAACGGCAGCGAGAGAGACAGATCGAACGAGAGCGAGAGGACAGATCGAGCGAGAGAGAAAGACAGATCGAGCGAGCGCGAGGAAGACAGATCGAGCGCGAGGAAGACAGATCGAGCGCGAGGAAGACAGATCGAGCGCGAGGAAGACAGATCGAGCGCGAGGAAGACAGATCGAGCGCGAGGAAGACAGATCGAGCGCGAGGAAGACAGATCGAGCGCGAGGAAGACAGATCGAGCGCGAGGAAGACAGATCGAGCGCGAGGAAGACAGTTCGAGCGCGAGGAAGACAGATCGAGCGCGAGGAAGACAGATCGAGCGCGAGGAAGACAGATCGAGCGCGAGAAAGACAGATCGAGCGAGAGAGAAAGACAGATCGAGCGAGAGAGAAAGACAGATCGAGCTAGAGAGAAAGACAGATCGAGCGAGAGAGAAAGACAGATCGAGCGAGAGAGAAAGACAGATCGAGCGAGAGAGAAAGACAGATCGAGCGCGAGGAAGACAGATCGAGCGCGAGGAAGACAGATCGAGCGCGAGGAAGACAGATCGAGCGCGAGAAAGACAGATCGAGCGCGAGAAAGACAGATCGAGCGCGGGAAAGACAGATCGAGCGCGGGAAAGAAAGATCGAGCGCGGGAAAGACAGATCGAGAGAAAGAGAAAGAGAAAGACAGATCGAACGAGAGTCAGACAGATCGAGAGTGACAGCCAGACAGAGAGAGAGAGAGAAAGGCAGATCGTGCGAGAAAGAAAGACAGATCGAGCGAGAGAGAAAGGCAGATCGAGCGAGAGAGAAAGGCAGATCGAGCGAGAGAGAAAGACAGATCGAGCGAGAGAGAAAGACAGATCGAGCGAGAGAGAAAGACAGATCGAGCGAGAAAGACAGATCGAGCGAGCGAGAAAGACAGATCGAGCGAGAGAGAAAGACAGATCGAGCGAGAAAGACAGATCAAGCAAGAGAGAAAGACAGATCGAGCGAGAGAGAAAGACAGATCGAGCGAGAAAGACAGATCGAGCGAGAGAGAAAGACAGATCGAGCGAGAGAGAAAGACAGATCGAGCGAGACAGACAGATCGAGCGAGAGAGAAAGACAGATCGAGCGAGAAAGGCAGATCGAGCGAGAAAGACAGATCGAGCGAGAGAGAGACAGACAGATCGAGCGAGAGAGAAAGACAGATCGAGCGAGAAAGGCAGATCGAGCGAGAAAGACAGACAGATCAAGCGAGAAAGACAGATCGAGCGAGAGAGAAAGACAGATCGAGCGAGACAGAAAGACAGATCGAGCGAGAGAGAAAGACAGATCGAGCGAGAGAGAAAGACAGATCGAGCGAGAGAGACAGATCGAACGAGAGCGAGAGAGACAGATCGAGCGGGAGCGAAAAACAGATCGAGCGAAAGTGAAAGACAGATCGAGCGAGTGAGACAGACAGGTCGAGCGAGAGAGACAGACAGGTCGAGCGAGAGAGACAGATCGAGCGAAAGTGAAAGACAGATCGAGCGAGCGAGACAGACAGGTCGAGCGAGCGAGACAGACAGGTCGAGCGAGAGAGACAGACAGGTCGAGCGAGAGAGAAAGACAGGTCGAGCGAGAGAGAAAGACAGATCGAGCGAGAGAGAAAGACAGATCGAGCGAGAGAGAAAGACAGGTCGAGCGAGCGAGACAGACAGGTCGAGCGAGCGAGACAGACAGGTCGAGCGAGAGAGACAGACAGGTCGAGCGAGAGAGACAGACAGGTCGAGCGAGAGAGACAGACAGGTCGAGCGAGAGAGATAGAAAGGTCGAGCGAGAGAGACAGATCGAGCGAGAGAGAAAGACAGATCGAGCGAGAGGGAAAGACAGATCGAGCGAGAGGAAGACTGATCGAGCATGAGGAAGACAGATCGAGCGCGAGAAAGACAGATCGAGCGCGAGAAAGACAGATCGAGCGAGAGGGAAAGACAGATCGAGCGAGAGGAAGACAGATCGAGCGAGAGGGAAAGACAGTTCGAGCGCGAGGAAGACAGATCGAGCGCGAGGAAGACAGATCGAGCGCGAGGAAGACAGATCGAGCGAGAGGAAGACAGATCGAGCGCGAGGAAGACAGATCGAGCGCGAGGAAGACAGATCGAGCGCGAGGAAGACAGATCGAGCGCGAGAAAGACAGATCGAGCGCGAGAGAGACAGATCGAGCGCGGGAAAGACAGATCGAGCGCGGGAAAGACAGATCGAGCGCGAGAAAGACAGATCGAGAGAAAGAGAAAGAGAAAGACAGATCGAACGAGAGTCAGATAGATCGAGAGTGACAGCCAGACAGAGAGAGAGAGAGAAAGGCAGATCGTGCGAGAAAGAAAGACAGATCGAGCGCGAGAGAAAGACAGATCGAGCACGAGAAAGACAGATCGAGCGCGAGAGAAAGACAGATCGAGCGCGAGAAAGACAGATCGAGCGCGAGAAAGACAGGTCGAGCGAGAGAGAAAGACAGATCGAGCGAGAGAGAAAGACAGATCGAGCGAGAGAGAAAGACAGATCGAGCGCGAGAAAGACAGATCGAGCGCGAGAAAGACAGATCGAGCGCGAGAAAGACAGATCGAGCGCGAGAAAGACAGATCGAGCGCGAGAAAGACAGATCGAGCGCGAGAAAGACAGATCGAGCGCGAGAAAGACAGATCGAGCGCGAGAAAGACAGATCGAGCGCGAGGAAGACAGATCGAGCGCGAGAAAAACAGATCGAGCGCGAGAAAGACAGATCGAGCGCGAGAAAGACAGATCGAGCGCGAGAAAGACAGATCGAGCGCGAGAAAGACAGATCGAGCGCGAGAAAGACAGATCGAGCTCGAGAAAGACAGATCGAGCGCGAGAAAGACAGATCGAGCGAAAGAGAAAGACAGATCGAGCGAAAGAGAAAGACAGATCGAGCGAAAGAGAAAGACAGATCGAGCGAAAGAGAAAGACGTATCGAGCGAAAGAGAAAGACAGATCGAGCGAAAGAGAAAGACAGATCGAGCGTAAGAGAAAGACAGATAGATCGACTGAGAGCCACAGATCGAGCGAGAGAGGCAGATCGAGCGAGAGAGAAAGACAGATCGAGCGAGAAAGACAGATCGAGCGAGAGAGGCAGATCGAGCGCGAGAGGCAGATCGAGCGCGAGAAAGACAGATCGAGCGCGAGAAAGACAGATCGAGCGCGAGAAAGACAGATCGCGCGCGTGAAAGACAGATCGAGCGCGAGAAAGACAGATCGAGCGCGAGAAAGACAGATCGAGCGCGAGAAAGACAGATCGAGCGCGAGAAAGACAGATCGAGCTCGAGAAAGACAGATCGAGCGCGAGAAAGACAGATCGAGCGAAAGAGAAAGACAGATCGAGCGAAAGAGAAAGACAGATCGAGCGAAAGAGAAAGACAGATCGAGCGAAAGAGAAAGACGTATCGAGCGAAAGAGAAAGACAGATCGAGCGAAAGAGAAAGACAGATCGAGCGAAAGAGAAAGACAGATCGAGCGTAAGAGAAAGACAGATAGATCGACTGAGAGCCACAGATCGAGCGAGAGAGGCAGATCGAGCGAGAGAGAAAGACAGATCGAGCGCGAGAAAGAAAGATCGAGCGAGAGAGGCAGATCGAGCGCGAGAGGCAGATCGAGCGCGAGAAAGACAGATCGAGCGCGAGAAAGACAGATCGAGCGCGAGAAAGACAGATCGCGCGCGAGAAAGACAGATCGAGCGCGAGAAAGACAGATCGAGCGCGAGAAAGACAGATCGAGCGCGAGAAAGACAGATCGAGCGCGAGAAAGACAGATCGAGCGCGAGAAAGACAGATCGAGCGCGAGAAAGACAGATCGAGCGCGAGAAAGACAGATCGAGCGCGAGAAAGACAGATCGAGCGCGAGAAAGACAGATCGAGCGCGAGAAAGACAGATCGAGCGCGAGAAAGACAGATCGAGCGCGAGAAAGACAGATCGAGCGCGAGAAAGACAGATCGAGCGCGAGAAAGACAGATCGAGCGCGAGAAAGACAGATCGAGCGAAAGAGAAAGACAGATCGAGCGAAAGAGAAAGACAGATCGAGCGAAAGAGAAAGACAGATCGAGCGAAAGAGAAAGACAGATCGAGCGAAAGAGAAAGACAGATCGAGCGAAAGAGAAAGACAGATCGAGCGAAAGAGAAAGACAGATCGAGCGAAAGAGAAAGACAGATCAAGCGAGAAAGAAACAGATCGAGCGAGCGAGACAGACAGATCGACTGAGACACAGATCGAGCGAGAGAGACAGATCGAGAGAGAGAGAAAGACAGATCGAGAGAGAGAGAAAGACAGATCGAGCGAGAGAGACAGACAGATCGAGCGAGAAAGCCAGACAGATCGAGGGAGAAAGCCAGACAGAGAGAGCGAGAGAGAGAAAGGCAGATCGAGCGAGAAAGACAGATCGAGCGAGAGAGAAAGCCAGATCGAGCGAGAAAGCCAGATCGAGCGAGAAAGACAGATCGAGCGAGAAAGACAGATCGAGCGAGCGAGACAGACAGATCGAGCGAGAGAGAAAGACAGATCGAGCGAGAGAGAAAGACAGATCGAGCGAGAGAGAAAGACAGATCGAGCGAGAGAGAAAGACAGATCGAGCGAGAGAGAAAGACAGATCGAGAGAGAAAGCCAGACAAAGAGAGCGAGAAAGGTAGATCGAGCGAGAAAGACAGATCGAGCGAGAGAAAGACAAATCGAGCGAGAGAGAAAGACAAATCGAGCGAGAAAGACAAATCGAGCGAGAGAGACAGATCGAGAGAAAGAGAAAGAGAAAGACAGATCGAACGAGAGAGTCAGACAGATCGAGAGTGACAGCCAGACAGAGAGAGAGAGAGAAAGGCAGATCGTGCGAGAAAGAAAGACAGATCGAGCGAGAGAGAAAGGCAGATCGAGTGAAAGATACAGATCGAGCAAGAGAGACAGATCGAGAAAGACAGATCGAGCGCGAGAAAGACAGATCGAGCGCGAGAAAGACAGATCGAGCGAAAGAGAAAGACAGATCGAGCGAGAGAGAAAGACAGATCGAGCGAGAGAGAAAGACACATTGAGCGAGCGAGACAGACAGATCGAGCGAGAGAGAAAGACAGATCGAGCGAGAGAGAAAGACAGATCGAGCGAGAAAGACAGATCGAGCGAGAGAGAAAGACACATCGAGCGAGCGAGACAGACAGATCGAGCGAGAGAGAAAGACAGATCGAGCGAGAAAGACAGATCGAGCGAGAGAGAAAGACAGATCGAGCGAGAGAGAAAGACAGATCGAGCGAGAGAGACAGACAGATCGAGAGAGAAAGCCAGACAAAGAGAGCGAGAAAGATAGATCGAGCGAGAAAGACAGATCGAGCGAGAGAAAGACAAATCGAGCGAGAGAGAAAGACAAATCGAGCGAGAAAGACAAATCGAGCGAGACAGATCAAGAGAAAGAGAAAGACAGATCGAACGAGAGAGTCAGACAGATCGAGAGTGACAGCCAGACAGAGAGAGAGAGAGAAAGGCAGATCGTGCGAGAAAGAAAGACAGATCGAGCGAGAGAGAAAGGCAGATCGAGTGAGAGATACAGATCGAGCAAGAGAGACAGATCGAGAAAGACAGATCGAGCGCGAGAAAGACAGATCGAGCGAGAGGGAAAGACAGATCGAGCGAGAAAGACAGATCGAGCGAGAGAGAAAGACAGATCGAGCGAGAGAGAAAGACAGATCGAGCGAGAGAGAAAGACAGATCGAGCGAGAGAGAAAGACAGATCAAGCGAGAGAGAAAGACAGATCGAGTGAGAGAGAAAGACAGATCGAGCGAGAAAGACAGATCGAGCGAGAAAGACAGATCGAGCGAGAAAGAAACAGATCGAGCGAGAAACAGATTGAGCGAGCGAGACAAATAGATCGACTGAGAGAGACAGATCGAGCGAGAGAGACAGATCGAGAGAGAGAGAAAGACAGATCGAGCGAGAGAAAGACAGATCGAGCGCGAGAAAGACAGATCGAGCGCGAGAAAGACAGATCGAGCGAGAGGGAAAGACAGATCGAGCGAGAGAGAAAGACAGATCGAGCGAGAGAGAAAGACAGATCGAGCGCGAGAAAGACAGATCGAGCGCGAGAAAGACAGATCGAGCGCGAGAAAGACAGATCGAGCGCGAGAAAGACAGATCGAGCGCGAGAAAGACAGATCGAGCGCGAGAAAGACAGATCGAGCGCGAGAAAAACAGATCGAGCTCGAGAAAGACAGATCGAGCGCGGGAAAGACAGATCGAGCGCGAGGAAGACAGATCGAGCGCGAGGAAGACAGATCCAACGCGAGAAAGACAGATCGAGCGCGAGGAAGACAGATCGAGCGAAAGAGAAAGACAGATCGAGCGAAAGAGAAAGACAGATCGAGCGAAAGAGAAAGACAGATCGAGCGAAAGAGAAAGACAGATCGAGCGAAAGAGAAAGACAGATCGAGCGAAAGAGAAAGACAGATCGAGCGAAAGAGAAAGACAGATCGAGCGAAAGAGAAAGACAGATCGAGCGAAAGAGAAAGACAGATCAAGCGAGAAAGAAACAGATCGAGCGAGCGAGACAGACAGATCGACTGAGACACAGATCGAGCGAGAGAGACAGATCGAGAGAGAGAGAAAGACAGATCGAGAGAGAGAGAAAGACAGATCGAGCGAGAAAGCCAGACAGATCGAGGGAGAAAGCCAGACAGAGAGAGCGAGAGAGAGAAAGGCAGATCGAGCGAGAAAGACAGATCGAGCGAGAGAGAAAGCCAGATCGAGCGAGAAAGACAGATCGAGCGAGAAAGACAGATCGAGCGAGAAAGACAGATCGAGCGAGCGAGACAGACAGATCGAGCGAGAGAGAAAGACAGATCGAGCGAGAGAGAAAGACAGATCGAGCGAGAGAGAAAGACAGATCGAGCGAGAGAGAAAGACAGATCGAGCGAGAGAGAAAGACAGATCGAGAGAGAAAGCCAGACAAAGAGAGCGAGAAAGGTAGATCGAGCGAGAAAGACAGATCGAGCGAGAGAAAGACAAATCGAGCGAGAGAGAAAGACAAATCGAGCGAGAAAGACAAATCGAGCGAGAGAGACAGATCGAGAGAAAGAGAAAGAGAAAGACAGATCGAACGAGAGAGTCAGACAGATCGAGAGTGACAGCCAGACAGAGAGAGAGAGAGAAAGGCAGATCGTGCGAGAAAGAAAGACAGATCGAGCGAGAGAGAAAGGCAGATCGAGTGAAAGATACAGATCGAGCAAGAGAGACAGATCGAGAAAGACAGATCGAGCGCGAGAAAGACAGATCGAGCGCGAGAAAGACAGAACGAGCGAAAGAGAAAGACAGATCGAGCGAGAGAGAAAGACAGATCGAGCGAGAGAGAAAGACACATTGAGCGAGCGAGACAGACAGATCGAGCGAGAGAGAAAGACAGATCGAGCGAGAGAGAAAGACAGATCGAGCGAGAGAGAAAGACAGATCGAGCGAGAGAGAAAGACACATCGAGCGAGCGAGACAGACAGATCGAGCGAGAGAGAAAGACAGATCGAGCGAGAAAGACAGATCGAACGAGAGAGAAAGACAGATCGAGCGAGAGAGAAAGACAGATCGAGCGAGAGAGACAGACAGATCGAGAGAGAAAGCTAGACAAAGAGAGCGAGAAAGGTAGATCGAGCGAGAAAGACAGATCGAGCGAGAGAAAGACAAATCGAGCGAGAGAGAAAGACAAATCGAGCGAGAAAGACAAATCGAGCGAGACAGATCAAGAGAAAGAGAAAGACAGATCGAACGAGAGAGTCAGACAGATCGAGAGTGACAGCCAGACAGAGAGAGAGAGAGAAAGGCAGATCGTGCGAGAAAGAAAGACAGATCGAGCGAGAGAGAAAGGCAGATCGAGTGAGAGATACAGATCGAGCAAGAGAGACAGATCGAGAAAGACAGATCGAGCGAGAGGGAAAGACAGATCGAGCGAGAGAGAAAGACAGATCGAGCGAGAGAGAAAGACAGATCGAGCGAGAGAGAAAGATAGATCGAGCGAGAGAGAAAGACAGATCGAGCGAGAGAGAAAGACAGATCGAGCGAGAAAGACAGATCGAGCGAGAAAGACAGATCGAGCGAGAAAGACAGATCGAGCGAGAAAGAAACAGATCGAGCGAGAAACAGAT